>NC_135616.1:25467121-25770151 GCF_053574225.1 Canis aureus
ATCAGTATAATCACTTTAAATGTGAATGGTCTAAATATGCTAATTAAGAGAGATTGTCAGAGTGGATCACAAAATAAAACCCAACTGTATATTGTCTACAAGAAACTGAGTTTAAATATAAGTATTCACACACTGATTAAAAGTAAAAATGAAAATAGATAAAACATGTTAACATAATCAAAAGAAAGCTGACCTACTAAGTTAATTTTGAACAAGCAGACTTCAGAACAATAAAAGTCAGGAGTAAAGAGGAGCACATATAATGATAAAGTGGTCAATTCTCCAGTTATACATAACCTTTAATGCACATACACCTAACATCAGGATATGTCAGGCAAAAACTGATAGAATTGTAAAGAGAAATAAAGAAACCTGCTGTTGTAGTTGAGACTTCAACATCTCTTTGCCAGTATTGACAGATAAAGCAAGCATAAACTCAATGAAGATACAGATGGCCTGTAGAGCATTATCAATCAACCTGACCTAAGTAAGATTTATAGAATAAAATCAACAACAGCAGAATGCACATTCTTCTTAAGCTCACATGGAATGGTTATCAAGGTATACCACCTTCTAGGCCAAACAACAAAACTTACAAATTTATAAGACTAGAAATTATACAAAGTACGTCTCCTCAAACCACATGAAATTAATTAGAAGTCAATTACAGAAAGATAACTGGAAAACTCCCAAGTTTTGGAGATTAAACAAAACATATATAAATAATACATGAGTTAAAGAAAAATTCTCGAGAAGAATTTAAAAGGTATTTTTAATACTTTGATAATCATATCTTATCAAAATTTGCAGGATGCAGCAAAAGCAGTGCATAGAGGGGAATTTATAACATTGAATACATATAGTAGACAGAAAAATCTAAAATCAGTAACCACTTTCCCCCTTAGAAAACAAAGAACAACAAATTAAGCAAAAACAAGAGGAAAGGCTATAATACACAATTAGAGCAAAGATCAATGAAATTGAAAATAGGGAAACAATAGAGAAAATAAACAAATCCAAACACTGGTCCTTTGGAAAATGAAATAAAAGCAATTAACCTTTAGGAGACTAACCAAGAAATATAAAAGGCACAAATTATCAAATTCAGATATGAAGGAGATGTTATTATAGTTATCACATGGACATTAATAGGATAATAAAGGAATACTATAAACAATCATATGCCCACACATTTGATAACTTAATTAGAATGAATCACTTCTTGAAAGACAAAAACTACCAAGACTCATACAAAGAAAAAAAGATTATCTAAAGAGACCTATTTCTATTAAAGAAATTGATAATAACCTTCCAAAAGAGAAAGTATCAGCCCCAGATGGTTTCACTGGTGAACTCTGCCTATTGAAGGAAGAAGTGGTCCCAACTCTAAATCTCTTCTTAGAACTAGAAGCAGAGGAAACAGTTCCTAACTCTGGTAGAAGGCCATTACTACATCAATACCCAAACTAGATAAAGGCATCTCAGAAAAAGAAAAACTAGTGACAAATATCTGATGAACTTGGATATAAATATCCCCAAGGAGATGTTAGTAAATTAATACAACAATATGTAAAAGAATTTACACTGCAAACATATCGGGTTTACTCCAAATAAGGAAGGCTGTTTCTACATTTCAAAATCAATGATTGTTATCCACCACATGAAGAGATCGAAGAAGAAAAACCATATGACCACATTAATTGACACAGATAAAACCCAACTCCCATTCATAATAAAAACTCCCAGGTAATTCAGAATAAATAAAACTTTTTCTGCTTCATAAAGAACATCTACAAGAACTTTAAAGCCAACATCATACTTAATGGTGAAAAATTAGACACTTTTCCCCTTAAGTTTTAGGATAAGAGAAGAATGCCCTGTCTCACTACTCCTATATGACGTTGTATTATAAGTCTAATCTAATGCAGTAAGATTTTTTCTTTTTTTTTAATTTTTATTTATTTATGATAGTCACACACAGAGAGAGAGAGAGAAAGAGAGAGGCAGAGATATAGGCAGAGGGAGAAGCAGGTTCCATGCACCAGGACCCCGATGTGGGATTCGATCCTGGGTCTCCAGGATCTGGCCCTGGGCCAAAGGCAGGCGCTAAACCGCTGTGCCACTCAGGGATCCCATAAGATTTTTTTCAAAGGAAAAAATATAAGGTACACGATTGGGAAGGAAGAAATAAAACTATCTTTTCCACAGATAGGAGATTATCTATGTTGAAAACTTTAGTTAATCTACCAAGTCCAACGTCCTGGAACAAATAAACAATTATATACAAGACTGCTAGATACAGGTTCAAAGATACCAAGCCAATTGCTCCTATAAAGTGGCAATGAACACTTTTAATTTGAAAATTTAAAAATACCATTTAGAATAGCACCAAAAAGCTATTAAACACTTAGGTGTAGGGCAACCCAGGTGGTTCAGCGGTTTAGTGCCACCTTCAGTCCAGGGTGTGATCCTACAGACCCGGGATCGAGTTCCACATCAGGCTCCTTGCATGGAGCCTGCTTCTCCCTCTGCCTGTGTCTCTGCCTCCCTCTCTCTCTCTCTCTCTCTGTCTCTCATGAATACATAAAATATTTTTTAAAAAACCCACTTAGGTGTAAATCTTACAAAATATATACAGGATTGATACACAGAAAAGTACAATATTCTGAGTTAATTTTATAGAAATTTAAAAATTGATTGTAAAATTTATATAGAAAGACAAAAGACCTAGAATACCCAAGAGTATGGTAAAGAAGGACAAGGTGTAGGAAACACAAGATCCAATCTCAATGCTCATTTTAAAGCCACGGTAATAAGACAGCATGGTATTGGCTAAAGAATTGACATATGGATCAATAAAGCAGTATACAGACCCTAAAAATGCACCAAAGAAATTATACTGACAGAAAGAGCAATTCAATGGAGAAAAGATATTCTTGTCAATAAATGGAGCTGGAACAGTTGGACATTCATACACAAGAAAAAAAAAGAACCTAGACACAGAATTTACACTTCACTTAAAAATTAACTCAAAAAAAATCCTTCAACTTTATATAAAATCTAAAACTATAAACCCTCTAGAAAAAAATATAGGGAATATATGAGCTTCAGTTTGGCAATGAGTTTTTTAGATATAATACAAAAGCACAATCCATGAAAGAAAAATGTAATTTGGACTTTACTAAAAATAAAAATTTCTACTCTATGAAAAACACTTAAAAGACTGAAAAGACAAGCCACAGACGGGGAGAAAAGATCTGCAAAACACGTATCTGATAAAGGACTTGCCTCCAAAATACACAAAAAATTCTTAAAACTCAAAAATAAGAAAACAAACAATCCAATTAAAAACAGACCAAAAATCTCACCATATATGTCACCCAAGAAGAAGATAATACACATATGAAACACCATTTGTCATAAGTGAATTGTAAATTGACATACAATAAGATATCACTACACACCTATTAGAATGGCTAAATGAGAAAATCTGACACCACTAATTGCTGGGGAGGATGCAGAGAAACAGGAATTTTCATTTATTGCTGGTGGGATTGCAAAATGGCACAATCACTTTGAAAGACAGTTTGACAGTTTCTTACAAAGCAAAGCATAGGTTTGCCATACAATTCAGCTATTACACCCTTAGGCTTCTACTCAACTGATCTGAAAATCTATGTCTATGTAAAAAACTATTTGTAAAAGTTTACACCAGTTCAAAAACTGGAAACAACAAAGAGCCCCCTCAATAAGTGATAATATACCTAATAGGGTAAATAAACTGTGGTACATCCATACAATGGATTTTGATTCAAATACAAAACAAATGAACTTTCAATTTATAAATGAACATCTGTATAATTGAATATTGTTCAGAAATAAAAATGAAAGGCATAGGGACGTCTGGGTGGCTGAGTGGTTGAACATCTGCCTTTGGCTTAGCGCATGATCCTGGGTCCTGGGATCAAGTCCCACACCAGGCTCCCTGCAAGAAGCCTGCTTCTCCCTTGCCTATGTCTGTCTCTGCCTCTTCCTCTGTGTCTCTCATGAGTAAATAAAAAGAAAATGAAAGGCATAAATCTTGAATGCATATTGCTAAGAGAAAGCCTGAAAAACTCATTTAGTGCCTCTTCCTAATTGTATGACATTCTAGAACTGACAAAACTATGAGACAGTAAAAAGAACAGTAGTCTCCTGGCATTTGGGGTGGGGTTAGTTTGAATAAGAACAGGAGATTTTCTAGGTTGGGAAAACTATTCACTATGATAGTATAATAGTGGATACAAGGGGCACCTGGGTGGCTTGGTGGTTGACTGCCTTTGGCTCAGGTTGTGATCCCGGGGTCCTGGGATCAAGTCCCACATCTCCCTCTGCTTATGTCTTTGCCTCTCTCTGTGTGTCTCTCATGAATAAATAAATTTTTTTTAAAAAATAGTGGATACACAACACTATACATTTGTTCAGAACTCATAGAAACTTTACCAAAGAATGAACGTTAACGTACACAAATTTTAAAACATTTCAGAAATCAAGGGATCACAGGATGAAATGCAGATGACAACAAAACAATCTATATTACAAAAGTATGAATACAAGTTCACTGAAGGAGAAAGAGATACTGATCTAAGTTACCTTGGAAATGAGTGGATTCTATGAAACTAAAGGAAAAAAACATTTATCCATCTAATAAACAAATTGAAGGTAAGGGTTAATAATTCTGATACCTCTGTACCTGTATATTTGAACAATTAAGTAAACAAACAATTACAATTAAATTAACAATTAAATCAGGTGGCTGGAGCCAAATGACTCACTGTTGGAGTGGGTGTTTACAAATTAGCAAGGGGAGATGGCTAAAATGACCTATAAAGATAACTTGAAATAGAGTTGACATCAATATGAACTCATGTTTAACCTAATATATATGTTTGCAATATGGGAATATTTATTTATGTGTATATATACATGTTAGTATATACACTTATATATTTCCTTGCTTTACTATCTGAGAAGCCCTAGAATATCAACACCCCAGTAGCAATGAGCATACCCAATATCCACATGCTGATTTTTTAATGCCTTTTTAAAAATGGAAGGAAACAGGGCTTCTTGGAGAAATGGTTAATTATTAGACCGGGGCAGGAAATATAAACTATAAGCCTGGAGTACCTTGTGATATCAAAAAGTAAGTGAAAAAACAAAAAATTAAAATAAAACAGAACAAAGATGATCATATCAAGGGATACAGGAGCTAATTGCAAGAGCCCCTACTGGCCAAAGCTGGAAAATTTGACCAACCAGTAAAGTGCTTTGGCCACTAAAATGCTCTGTGCCTTGTGAATGAATGAATAAACTAAGGGCATCTTCTAAATTACCTCCATCACTTCACTTGTCAATAAACTGCAGGTCTCTTAGGGATAGAAGAACATAACTTTCTTTCCAGTGTTCATCATCATTACAATAGATTTATTTAAAAACAAATTCTGTTGATATTGTCTTTGGACACCATAAGAATATTAGAATCACACAAACACCTGAGAATACTGAAGACACACAAAAATGAAAAAAAAGTAAAAATCATTTAGCCAAACTAAACATAAAATCAATATTCTATGTCTATGACCTATTCTAAAATGGCTCTCTTAGGATAAAGGAAGGTTATTCTAAAGTGCCATGATGCAAGATGAATGCCTGAGTCAGACTCAAACTATCTCTCCAGATTTTAGGCTGGCTATTTGTCCTGCAGCCTCAATTCTGTGATGGGTTATTGATTTTCAGTTTGTCCAGGTTTTTCTTGTAAGAACAGGAAGAAAGATTTCCATTTACCGTATCAGACCTTGTCCCAGTCCATATGGGCAGGTATAAGAGAATACTATAGACTGGGTGGCTTATAAAAAGCAAACCTTTATTTCTTATACTTGTAGAGGCTAAGAAGTCCAAGATCAAGGTTCCAGCATAGTCACACTCTCATGAGTTCACAACCAGCAACTTCTTGCTGTGTCCTTACATGGTAGAAGAGCCTAGGGAGCTCTCTAAAGCCTCTTTTATAAGACACTCATCCCATTCATGAAGGTTCCAGTCTCATGACTCCCAAAGGCCCCACCTACTAATACCATGATATTGGGCATTAGAATTCTAGGTCACCATGAAAACAGTTTGTAGTTCTGCAGTATTTATATTTTAGATAGGCAACTGGGTTCAAATGGAGTTAAAAGGAACCTTTTTATATTTAACCATATACACTAGAAATAATAGTGATGTGGTGATACATTAATTCTACACTTTGAACTATTATCTAGACCAGGTGTTTGTCAAAGTCTGGTCCCAGGACTGGTGGTATCAGCCTCACCTGAAAACTTGTTAGAAATGCAAATTCATGGGGTGCCTGGGTGGCTCATTTGGTTGAGCATATAGGACTCTTGGTTTCCACTCAGGTCATGATCTCAGGGTCATGGGATGGGCTAGGCCTCCAGCTATACTCTGGGTGTGGATTCTCCTTAAGATTCTCTCCCTCTGCCCCTCCTCTTGCATGCATGCTTTCTCTCTCTCTCTCTCTCTCTCTCTCTCTCTCATACCACACACACACACACACACACACACACACACACACACACACACATAAATAAATCTTTAAAAAATGCAAATTTTTTGCCCCCATCTGAGACTCAGGAAAGTGGATCCAAAAATCTTCATTTTAACGAGCCTTACACATGCTTCTGGTGTTATCTCAAGTTTGAAAACTATAGATCAACAGTAAATTACAACTGCAGTTGTAACTGGAATACAGTTATAATTTTCTAATAAAATTGTCTGTTAGCTTCATACCTGTTGTAAAAAGAAAATGTTACTCACTTAGTCATTGTTAATGATTCTATTACTCTGGAGGTTATCTCAAGCAGTCACAAAATAAGATCCTAAAATCATAGAAGGTTTGGATGTGTGAAAATAGAATGACAAATTTAATAAAACATTATAAAATTTATTACCAATTTTTAGACTTTTCATCTTGAAACAATTTCATACTTGCAAGAGTACAATTTCAACTTTTCTCCAGCCACCCCAATGGTTAACACTTCACATAAACATAATGCATAATACAATAATAATAACCAGAAAATTGAGAAATTGAAAATACTATTATGCAAACCTTATTCAAGTTTCACTAATTGTCACATTAATGTCCTATTTCAAATCCAAGATTTAACCAGGATTATACATTGCATTTAGTTGCCATGTCTCTTTAATCACCTCTAATCGCCTCTAATTTAGGCAGTTCTTTGTTTTTCATACCCTTGAAACTTCCATGTAAGTCAGCCAGATATTTTGTAATGTGCCTTCAATTTAGACAATTTTGTCTGATATTTTTTAAAAGATTTTATTTATTTATTTATTTATTTATTTATTTATTTATTTATTTGAGAGAGAGAGAGAACAGAGGGAGAGGGAGAGGGAGAGGGAGAAAAGCAGACTCCCCACTGAGCAGAGAGCCCGATCCCAGGACCCCAAGATCATAACCTGAGCCAAAGGCAAGACACTTAACTGGCTGAGCCACCCAGGTGCCCCCGTCTGATATTTTCTTGTGATTAAATTTGAGTTATGCTTTTTGACAAGACTACTACTGAAATGGTATTATGCCTTCTCAGCACATCATATCAATGTTATTCTTGGTGCTATCTTTATCACTTGGTTAAGATGATGCGTTCCAGGTTTATCCATGTCAAATTACTATTCTTTTCCCTTGAAAATTAATAGGTATCTAATGGGACAAGTATTTCGAAATTATTAAAATATTATTTTTCTCATTATACTTTGCCTATTAATTTTAGGATCCCCTGATGATTCTTGCCTGCAACAATTATTACCAAAGTAGTCACCAAATAGTCATTTTTTAAAATTCCATTAATTGCAACTCTTATTAATTACACTTATTAATTGCAATTCTACTATACTTATAAATTGCAATTCTATAATTAAAGGGAGGTAAAGAGCTAGCCTTTAACTCCCTTTAATTTTGTATTCAGTTAATTTTGTATTCAGTTTTGTATTTATTTATATTAGTATAAGCTCATGAAAATTTATTTTACCCTATGGGTTATGCTCCACCACCACCATTATTTATATTGTTGCTCAAATTGTCCTAAGGCAGCCCCTGGAAACTTCAAGTTGGCTCCAGTATCTTTCCAACATGCTGTCATTATTTTATGAGAACTTGCTTACTTTTTGATACTGCTTCTTATTCTAGGATCATTGTGTACTTTCTCCATCCCAACTCTGTTATCACTCATTTCTTCAAAAAGCATTAGTTCATTTTACTAAAGAATAATACTTGGGGGATGGGGATTAAAGAATATACTTATCATGATGAAAAAAGTAGATAAAATCATTTTTTAATTAATATTTAGAAGCTAAGATCTAGGCATGAGATGTGCTTATTGCTATTAAGTTGTTCTTGCTCCTTGGCCTGACTTATAACTATTTCCCATAAAAAAAAAAAAGAAATCTGGCTCACATTGTCCACATTATGTTTATTTTTTCTCGGTTCCAGAAAACACATAGAATTGCTAACACAAACCTCTGTCGAAAAATAAATTACACTCTAAAGTACGTGTGTGCCATGCATTTGAACAAATGTATTGTGAAGTCCTTCATGTTTTTCACTTAGTTATATATTTCTGGAATTTTGTATTGTTATTTAACATATAGGAGAGCATCTTTAGGTCCAGAAGCCCCCAAGCAGGTCTCAAATTTTCCACTTGTAGCACCTAATTATATAAAATTATATCAATTTTCAACTATATAAAACTATGCTTCTTACATATTTCATATTATTAAAGATTTCTTTATTTTTCTATTTTTTTCTCTCATTTTCATTTAGAGAACACATTGCAATAAAGTGTAGTAAGTACCAAAGGGCAGGGATTTTTTTTTCTTTTTCTACTGTAGCCCTAGCATCTGGAACAGAATTTGACATATACTAGGCACTCATTAAAAATGTCTTGACTAGAGTATTCAAAGAATTATACATACATTTCTACAATGGGAATTTTGCCAAAATTGCCAAAATTGAGTTGTCGTTGTTTGACAATCACCACTAGGGGACGGTATAAAACATTTGTACCTTAACTACCAAACAAATGTTTAAAGTTGGCCCATGAAAGCAAGGTTAGGGATGTCACTATACGTAATATACATAGGATCCCTGGGTGGCGCAGCGGTTTGACGCCTGCCTTTGGCCCAGGGCGCGATCCTGGAGACCCGGGATCGAATCCCACATCGGGCTCCCGGTGCATGGAGCCTGCTTCTCCCTCTGCCTGTGTCTCTGCCTCTCTCTCTCTCTCTCTCTCTCTCTGTGTGACTATCATAAATAAATAAAAATTAAAAAAAAATACATAGCTTGACTTACGAAAAACCTGGCGGTATTTATATAAGAAAAGTATTAAATGTACAAACCTACTAAGTGCTCATCTGTGATAACAGAATGAACATTTTAGGAAGAGTAGCTCTGTTAGGAAAAAATGAACCGGGCCTTAGAGAGCGTTGTCTTTAGTATTGATGGATAGGAGATGTGTAGCAGGAAAAGGAGAGAGTGAAGTGGAAGCTGATGAAGCCACAGGAACAGTATCAAGGTGTGCATCACCAAGGATGATTTGAAGAATCTTACGTTAAAGTTAAATCATTGCCAAGTTGAGCAGTGAAGCAACATGTAGGGAATGTTGGTAGTGTTTTGTCTCTGTTAAGAGAAGAAGCTCAGATGAGTGCTTATCTGATGTCACAAAGCTATTCTAATTCCAGAATCCATGCTTTTTCTCACTACTTAAACTGCCTTCTTGCTCCTAAATTCTTCGTGAAGAAAATTTGAATTTAAAATAGTGCCTAAAATTGCTCCAATATTGAGCTTTTAAAAATTCCTAGGAAAACAAGACCAGTAGCTGATTTTGTCTTAATCTAAAATTACTTGTGAAGTTATTTTTAAGAATTTTGACTGCTTTATAATTACATGAATTATAATACATGAGTTTCATTTTCACCTCTTAATAAATAAGAGCTCTTAGAGCTGGTCACTGTTTCAATGAGAAATTTAAAACATGAGGGTGAAATTAAAACATTCTTTCACCTCAAAGCGTTTCTTCTTCAGTGAAAACACAGAATCTATTTGAATAGTGTGTTTAGAACTCTGCTTTCCAGATATTCCTAGAGAAAAGAGATGATTTCACTGGCATTTTAATGGCTTTCCTTTGAAGGTTTCAAATGCATTGTAGAATCTGCTGAATTATTTAAAAAAAAAAAAAGAAGTAATAAGATATATAAAATATATTATTTAGATATATTGTGCTCCATTAGTCTCTTTGAGAGTAAAATTAATTGTTTTAAGGAAGTCAATCTCTCACAAATTAATTATGACTTTAATTAAACATCTCTAAGAATCAAAAACCAACTGTCAGGCAAGATTTGAAGTAGAAATTACCAAAATTTCATTATTTTATGTCCTTTATTTTTTTTTTTAATTTATTTATGATAGTCACAGAGAGAGAGAGAGAGAGAGGCAGAGACACAGGCAGAGGGAGAAGCAGGCTCCATGCACCGGGAGCCCGACGTGGGATTCGATCCCGGGTCTCCAGGATCGTGCCCTGGGCCAAAGGCAGGCGCTAAACCACTGCGCCACCCAGGGATCCCTTTTATGTCCTTTATAATCAAACCTCAATGTGATTGTGTCTGTGTTAACTAAGCTTTTTAATAACCATTAAAGTCATTTGCCTATTTCTGAAATGATCATGTACTTGGAATTTAAAATATTTGAAATTTATGCTTTTAGCAAAGAACTTAGTGTTTTCATCTCATGACAGCTATAACCATGTAGTAGAATAATACCTAAAGACACAAATTATTAGGAAAATTTCTAAATATAACTTTAAATTAATCTTTCCCATTATTCTTCCATTAATTGTACTTTTAATAATTACACATCCCTTAGTAGGAAATTGAGGAAAAAAAGATGGCAAAGACTTTTATGTGAAAAAATATTCCAAAGTAGAATAAAATATTATTTGTTTATAATAAAAAGACTTAAATCTCTGGCTACATAAATATAAGAACATGAAATATTACGTAATTTTAAATAATATGTAAAAAGAATAACATAAATACTAACAAATGAAATGTGATAAATACATGGAAACAGTGGTTGAAAGATTGATGTTAATTATATTAATTATAGGGCAGCCCTGGTGGCCTAGCGGTTTAGTGCTGCCTTCAGCCCGGGGTGTGATCCTGGAGACCTGGGATGTAGTCCTACGTCAGTCTCCCTGCATGGAGCCTGCTTCTCCCTCTGCCTGTGCCTCTGCCTCTCTCTGTGTCTATCATGAATAAATAAATAAAATCTTTTTTTAAAATTATATTAATAATTATATTAATCATAATTATATTAATCATAAACACATGCTTTGACATGTACTCTATAACACAGTTATAACATTTCAATAAACTAGAGTCTAAATTATGGAAGCATTAACTTGGTTTTCTTAAAAGATAAGTTTATATACTGGATTTTGACAATTTATTTTCTGAAGGACACAGCAAATTACCTAAAATAATTGGATGAATTACAAAACTATAGATCATTTATTGATAACAATTAAAAATGAAAGTATATTTGCCTATAATGTGCTATGCCTTTTTTTTAATGTGCTATACCTAAAGTAAACAGAAAAACCATCCATAGTACTGAATGACTAAAAAGTCTGGATTACAAAAATTTCCAAAGCTTTAATTTGCTATAATCAATATTTAGAATAAACAATTTTTCAAATCTGCCATGTGTATATATGTATTTGTAGCTCTATATGTGTGTATGTATGTGTATATATATATATATTTGTATATATGTTTGTATATATATACACATATTCTGAACCATTGAAAGTAAGCTGCAGGCATCATGACACTTTATCATTAAATATTTATGCAGGCATCTTCTAAGAAGAAGAAGAAGTTGCTTCTACATTTTTGTAGAAAATGATGGTTCATTTTAAGTGTCAACTTGCCTGGCTGCAATATCCAGATATTTGGTCAAACATTCCGAATGTTTCTATGAAGGTGTTTTTGGATGAGTTACATTAAAATCATTAAACTTTGATGGGTGAAATTGGTGAAGAGGGTCGAAAGGGAAAAAGAAAAAAAAAGTTCTAAGAGCAGTGGAGATAAAGCATAGAATGAATTAAACAATGTAAGATTCAGAAATACCACATAATAAAACAAACACAAAATTTGCTGGAAAGTTTTTAAGTGATGTCAACAGGATATGTGCCCTAGTGGCAAGGCGGTGTCTCTAAGGGCCTTGCTAAGCCAGGCTCAGTCTGTGGGGTTCAACTAGCTGTGTCCCATCTTCCTTCCATATTCTCTGCTCTTTTTCTGGGGAATGCATTATTGGGAATGAACCAATAGTAGTAATCTTCATAATAATGTCTACAAAGTAGGGGAAACTATATTTGTATCTTGCAAATTGATCAGTGCTTCATTTTGCTAAAAGTTATGTCAGTAAGAATACCAAAACAAGCATGTTGAACTTTTGCTCTTCAAAAATGTAGCTCTTTAAACTTGGCACTAATATGATTTCTCTCTCCTTATTCTTAAGGCATTTTATATAGTTTGCTCTCAGTGTCAGTAAAAATTTTTTAAAAACCCACCCCAAAACAAAAAAACAACACCCAACGTATCTTTCTGTGATACCCTGCATTTTCAACAGGTCTTGTTGATACTCAGTGCCCACAGGCATGATGCACGTCTGTGTGTGTGCATGCATGTCCATGTGTATGTGTGCATGTATTTGATGGCTGCAAGGCATATATTTGGAATCAGGTTCCTACATCGCACGGCCTGTCTTCCAATAATAATGATAGTGTCTTAGTCTGTTTGGGCTGCTATCACAAAGTACCAAAGACTCAGTGACTTATAAGCAGCAGTAATGTAAGTCTCATGGTTTTGGAGCCTGAAAGTCTGAAATCAGTATGCCAGCATGCCTGGATGAGAGCTGTCTTCTGGGTCTGGGACAGCAGATTGCTGTCTTCAGACTGTTACATGAGGGAAAGACAATAATAGAGCTCTCCCGAGACCCTTTTATAAGGATACTAATCCCATTCATGAGAGTTCCACCTACGGTTTATAACCCACATCATCTCCCAAAGTTTCTCCCATCCTTCTATCATTAAAAAAAAAAAAAAAAAGAATTTCAAATAGAGATCACCCTCCATAATGTGGGTGGGCCTCACCCCATCAGTTGAAGGCCTGAATAGAACAAAAGGCTGGCCTCCCTAAACAAGAATTCTGCCAGGAGAGGTATTTAAACTTGAACTGTAACCCTAGTTCTTCCTGGTTTGCCAGAAGACTGCCCCTGGACTCAAACTGCAACTCTTTTCTGAGTCTCCAGTCTGCTTTTATGCTCACTATGTACCCACAATAGCATGAACCCTCTCTTTTTTAGAGATAGAGAAACACAGTGACCAGAGGGAGGGACAGAAAGAGGGAGAGAGAGAATCCCAAGTAGGACCCAACACAAGGTTCAATCCCACAACCCTGGGATAATGACTTGAGCTGAAATCAAGAGTTGGATGCTTAACCAACTGAGCCACCCAGGCACCCTGGCATGAACCAATTTCTTTCTTTCTTTTTTTTAAATTTTATTTATTCATGAGAGAGATAGAGACATAGGCAGAGGGAAAAGCAGGCTCCTGGCAGGGAGTCCAATGTGGGACTCGATCCCCAGACCCCAGGATCATGTCCTGAGCCAAAGGCAGATAGATGCTCAACCACTGAGCCACCCAGGTGTCCCCAATTTCTTAAAATAAATAGCTTTCTCTATGTATACACATCTTTTTCTCTGTAGAACTCTTAATACAAAAATCATTTTCATATTTTAAAAATTTCACATTTTCAAATTTCGAGATTTCCCAATATACATATATGTTAATTTAATTAATTTATATATTCATAAATTTAATTAATTTATAATTTATTAATTTATTTGATTAACTTATAATTTATTAATTTATAAATTTAATTAATATATATAAATATATATATTTCTCCAAAATATAATTTTAGCCCTTTTTTTTGAACTTTGATTCAGAGTTCATGCTTCTTACTTTGCTTTTTCCAATGTCATCTGACATTTTGAAGAGACTTAGCCAACAGAAACAAGGTCCCACATTTTGGGATCTTTATGTTTTTCCTTGCTGCCATTGTTCTTGTTTTTCTAAGCCTGTGTGTTTCTCACGACCAGGAGGTTAGATGTTAAGCTTGATTTGACTCAGGTGTAGCACTTTGGGCAAGAATACTTCGTAGGCCCTGCAGTACTTCATTAGGAGCTATATCATGTCACATGATCCACCATCAGTGAGACTTCATTACATGGTAACTCCCAGATCTCTCCATGGTAAAAGTATTTTTTTCCCTGCCTCATGAAATACCCAGTGATATTTGGGTGAGGGTGGGGTGATACTTTGGTTTCAGTGCATATCCTGTTTTTCAACAATATTTCCTCTAATGATTTTATGCTCTAGTGATGATTCCTTTCTGAATTATTTGGCTCAACGTTACAAAATGGGCATTTTTTAATTCCATCATTCCCTCTTCTTTTTTAATTGGTTGTTTTCAACTTCCATTTAAAAAAGGAGAGTGTGTCATCTCATTACCAGAGGGTTGAACATACTTCCTCAAAGACTTATGCTAAATGCTTAACTTTCCCTTTAATTACTAATTTTGAGGATAAGGGATATAATAATCTCTTCATTGGTAGCCTATCTCTCACTGACACCACAATGAATTAATGGATTTTTATATATTCAGTGGTTACAGTCAATTATATTCATTATTCCTTTTGATGCTCAAATTGTTCTGAAACTGATTCCTGGGTCCTTGTGACATGTCTCCATTCTTTGAGAGCTTATTTTCTGACACGACAGGATGCATCAGGCTCACTGTGTACTTTCCCTAAGCCAGCCCTTGAGAAGCCATTTCTCCAAAATAATATTTAGAAACCACAATCTGGTCACAGGTGTGCTCACTGGATATTTTTAAAATCATGTTTAAATGCATGGCTGAGCTGACATGTACATGGGTGTTTTTGAAGGCATCTAGACAGGTAAAGCTGACATATAACATGGACTTTAATGAGCCACGGGCACAGAGAACAATCAAAATTACTATTCAGTGAGCACTCAGTAGATGTTAAATTTAAAGCAAACAACTCTCTCCACTCCCTCTTCAGTTGACCTCAAATCAAAACAAAACAACAACAACAAATTATATATATATATATATACACATGTATATGTATATGTATATATATAAAATAACAGCATTTGAAAATTAAAAAAGAAAGTGATCAGTATACTAGAAAGTTTGAAGGCATCTCAGGTAATAAATAGGATCAGACTGAAATTAAAAATAGGATGAGGAAGACATAGCCCTTAACAGTAAATAAAAGTTCTGTTCTTCTAAAGATAACCAAGGGTTAGCTCCAGAGTTCAACTCAGTAAAGGCAAAGAGCAAGGACGGACCACTTAATTAAGAGACTTTGTAAAAAAAAAAAAAAAAAAAATACTAAGGTTTAAAAAAAAAAAGCAGGGGGATGGGGAGGCAAAGGAGAAGCAGCTCCACCCAGGAGCCATATGCACTAAGAGCTTTAATCCCATGATAAAGCCCTCTTTAATTTGTCTAATTATGCAAGTCCCAGACAGCTAGACTATTCCATGCTCAATAACCTACAGAGCCATGGCATGTCCTACTCACAGAAACATAGCCCTGCTCCCCATAAAAACACCTCTCATGTTGGAAGGTCTGCCAGAAAAACATAACACACCTACCACTATAAGTCATTCTAATCATTCAATAAGTACAAATCCTATGTCTAAGGATCACCATATATTGGAGGAAAACCAATAGCATCCATGGCAAAAATCAAAATGAATAAACAAAAAAATTAACCTTTTAGGAAACAAATAATTTAGAAACAAAAATGTAAACTATCCCAATTAGTTTCCTCAAGGAAGTTTAAGAGAATATTACATCCATAAAACAAAAAGAGACTATTACTAAAACAAACCACCAGAGAATAAGAGTTTGTGAAAATTAAAATTTTAATTGTGATTACAAAAGAAAACAGTCAATGCACTGAATAAGAGAATAATCAAGCAAGATCAGGCTTAGTATTGGAAAGATTAAGAAATTCTCCATAATATAGAATATATATGTACATTTAACTACTATTACATATAAATTTGTATGTAAATAACTGTTTTTAATATTTGTTTGTTCATTTATTATCTATTTTTGCAACGTGGAGGTTCAATTCCAGAATGCCAATGTTAACCTAATAAACATTCCAGGAGGAGTTCATGATTAATGAAGGAAAAGAAATACTATTGACCATATGGGGGTCAGGGAGACCAACACCCCATGTGGTCAAAAATCTGCATGTAACTTTTGACTCCTGAAAAACTTTTTTTTTAAGATTTTATTTATTCATGAGAGACACAGAGAGAGAGAGAGAGAGAGGCAGAGACACAGGCAGAGGGAGAAGCAGGCTCCATACAGGGAGCCTGACGTGGGACTCGATCCTGGGTCTCCAGGATTACACCCTGGACTGAAGGTGGCACTAGACTGCTGAGCCACCCAGGCTGCCCATGACTCCTGAAAAACTTAATTGCTAATAGCCTACTATTAACTGGAAGTTCTATTGATAGCATAAACAGTTGGTGAACACATAATTTGTATATGTACTGTATACTGTATTTTTAAAGTAAGCTAGAAAATGTCATTAAGAAAATCATAAAGGAGAGAAAATACATTTATAATATTGTACTGTACTTAAGGAAAGAAATCCACATAAAAGTGGGCCTGCACAGTTCAAACCCATGTGTTTTGAGGATCAACTATAACCAAAAAAATAATAGAAACATTTTTAATTAAAAGGGCCTATTAGGTGTTCAGCTGGGTACGTAGCAGAAACCTGCATATTGATAATTCTAGTGAAATTTCAGGCTTCAAGGAAAAGAAGAAATCAAGAAATATTTCAGGGAAAAGATAACAATAAAAAAATAATATGTCAAGTAAATGAAATTAAACCTTGTCAGCAAAATTGGATGCTCAAGGGCAGTAGAAAATGCTATCAAATTTGAGTGGAAAAATAATTTTAAATAATAATTCTACATATAGTTAGTCTAAGAATAAAATCTAACAAAGTAAATGCATTTTAAAGACATAAGGACAAAGAAAGTTTACAAATAATCCCTACCTACCATGAATAAATAATGCTTGGAATATTACAAAATAAGGAAAAAATGCAAGAGGAATAATACCATAAGACAAGAAAGCATCAGCCTGAGTATGAACTAGAAGGATGGTCCTCAACCCTGTACAAGCATTAGAATCACATCTGAGCTCTTAAAAGTACAACTGTCCAAATGAGAAGATCATCCTGGATTCTGGCAATATTCTATTTCTTGGATTATAAGTACACAGAGGTGTTCACTTTGCAATGTTTAATCACAAAAAGTATGTATGCCTAATTTCCACCTCAGACTTATTTTTATTTTTTATGATTTTTTTAAATTTTTATTTATTTATGATAGTCACACAGAGAGAGAGAGGGAGAGAGGGAGAGACATAGGCAGAGGGAGAAGCAGGCTCCAGGCACCGGGAGCCCGACATGGGATTCGATCCCAGGTCTCCAGGATCACGCCCTGGGCCAAAGGCAGGCGCCAGACCGCTGCGCCACCCAGGGATCCCCCACCTCAGACTTATTAAACCAGAAAATCAAGGGGTTGACTCCAAGTGTGGGCATTTTTTAAAAAAGCTCCTTCGGTTATTGTAATTTGCATCCAAAATGCATTCACTGCCCCCAAAAGAAGCTAAAGTTAAAACAAATTAATATTTCGTGAACCCCTGATAAAGAAGATTAAGTTAATCATGCTCCTTAATTTGTAGCATATTAAAAACCCTCTTGTTTTATTCATTTTTTTAATAGATGTGTTCCTTACTGTCACCTCCTACTCTCATTCTCCATTCTTCCCCAACTATTCTATTGTTTAGTGTTTATCCTTTTGTTTATATGTTTTTCATCAAATATAAATTGTTATGTGTGCTTGCAATTTTAAATGATTTGAAAGATATTTTGTTCAATATCTTATTCTGTTCCTTGAGATACCTACTGTCCAATATGATAAATCAAAAACTAGATTGTTTTAAAATCTATTAATATAAAATGTTTAACACCAAAATGAACTCCAAAACAAAAACTATTTTAAAATATTTAATTTTACTCTTGCACTGTTGGTGGGAATGTGAACTGGTGCAGCCACTCTGGAAAACTGTAAGGAGGTTCCTCAAAGAGTTAAAAACAGAGCTACCCTACAACCTAGCAATTGCACTGCTGGGGATTTACCCCAAAAATACAGACACAATGAAACACCAGAACACCTGCACCCCAATGTTCACAGCAGCAATGTCCACAATAGCCAAACTGTGGAAGGCGCCTCGGTGTCCATTGAAAGATGAATGGATAAAGAAGATGTGGTCTACACATACAATGGAATATTACCCAGCCATTAGAAACGACAAATATGCACCATTTGCTTCCACATGGTTGGACCTGGAGGGTATTATGCTGAGTGAAATAAGTCAATCGGAGAAGGACAAACATTATATAGCCTCATTCATTTGGGAAATAAAAAAATAGTGAAAGGGAATAAAGGGGAAAGGAAAGAAAATGAGTGAAAATATCAGTGAGGGAGACAGAACATGAGAGACACCGAACTCTAGGAAACGAACAAGGAGTAGTGGAAGGGGAGGTGGGTGGGAGGTGGGGGTGACTGGGTGACGGGCACTGAGGGGGCACTTGACAGGATGAGCACTGGGTGTTATGTTATATGTTGGCAAACTGAACTCAAATAAATAAATAAATAAATTTAATTTTAGATAAAAAACTGATCAAGGAAATAGAGTTTTCATTTTATGAAACATTAATTTTCAAGATGACTTCTTTCTCAGAAGGATCAAATTATTTTAGTTTGGGGGGGCATGTGGTACTATTGTGGCACATTATATGTAAGACATATTTAGTTATTATTCCACTTGTAAAGTTTTGAGTATTATAAAACTTTTGATTTCACATTTCGTCATATTTTGTGTCTAATTTGTATCTTATTTTGGACTAATTCTTATGTATGTTTTTAGCACAGCACAGCATAATTTCAAAGTCCATAGAATGGTCTTAGATTCCTATCTTGAATATGGAAACATTCTTTAGAAGTGATATTTTTTCTCTGATTGCATTGCTTTGCTGAAGAAATTTAGCATTCAACCAACAAATTTGTGATCTCATGAAGATAGTATATTAACAGTTTGAATCTGTCACAGGACAGGTATCATAATTTGATCTGAAATAGCACATATACTTGTGTGTACATACTCCAGTTACATACACACAGAATCATTTAATTGAACATTAAAATAGTAAAACATACGTAAAGCAGGCAAAAAGAATTAAGGATGTAAGAAGATACAAACTCTTTGGGTGTCTATAATATTCTGATCTCTTGTGAGCATATGTGGAAGGACAAAATAAAGTCTTCTATCCACAGATACTGAAAGAGGAAGAGCTTCCACCTGCCTCTGGGAGAGACAGCTGACTACTTAGCCAGAGATTCCTTAGGAGGTGGCCAAAATGGTCAGGCAATGAGCTCCAAGCTGAACCTCCAACAAAAGGAAAAAGTAATTCATATGGCCATTCCAGTAGAGAGTTTCTTATTGAAATATCTACATAAATGAAAAGTTAGAATTGTCAAGTCCATGCTGTGCTTGGAAGATGATATGGAAGATGAAATAGAGGAAAATGTTTACAATGTAGAACAAAAATGCACATGGACATGTACATAACTGTCTGCAAACACAGGACTTTAAACCAATGGAAATCTGTATATTACTTTTTACCCATTTATTACTGAAAAATTGTTCATTGTTACCATTGGCGAAGAAATTAGAAAGGTGTTCATCTTTTAAAACTGTATTGCTTTTTCAATGGAAAAGTTCATTATCTAATCTATAGTCACAGGACTGTTACAAGGTCACAAATGTACATACATAGACAGAGAAGGCATGATCCATTTAAAAGAGAAACTTGGGGCAACGTTAAATCTGATGACCCTATTACCAAACTATACACCACATCATATGCATATCTTTACAGAGAAAAAAGAATGAAGATAGATATACCCCTACATATTCTTACACTACATTATTTGACTTAATCCATTTAATAACTCTGAAAGAAAAAAAACTCTGAAAGATACGAAGAATGAAGTAGTATAGATATGGTGATATATAGATATTGATACAGTTATAATATAGCCATCCCATAGCCCTGAAAAAGAACTTGCACTAGTTTTGAGTGTTCCATGTCATGGTTCAAGAAACTAAGACAGAAATGAACCAAATGATTTGCTCAAAATCCTACACCTAGAGGCAGCGCGAGACACGGAGCCAGGTTGATACATTCAGTGTCATTCTGCTATGTATTTTATCTCATAACTTCAAATAACCAGAGGTAGTTTCTGTTTTATGTTCATTTACAGAGAAGTGGCTATTTCTCTGCCTTTTAAGCAACACCATCCTAGATAATAATACCCATGCTTGCAGAATAATAGATGCCCATGTCTTAATCCCTAGAACTTGTGAATACGTTAAGGTTACGGGACAAAGGGAATTTAAGGATGTTAATCAGCTGACCTTAAAATAGATCATCTTGCATTATCTGGGATGAGCCCAGGGAAATCACACAGATCCTTAAAAATGGAAGAAGACAGAAAGAGACAGTCAGAGGAAGCTGTAACTATGGAAGAATGGGGAGAGAGAGAGAGATGCAATATTGTTGGCTTTGAAGAGGATGGAAGGGAGCCCAAGCTAAGGAATGCTCTAGAAGCTGGAAAAAGCAAGGAAATAGATTCTTCCCTAGAAACTCCAGAAATGAACACACCCCTGCCAACACCTTGATTTTAGCCCAATGGGACACATGTTGGACTTTAGCTATAGAACTATAAGATACATTTGTGTTGTTTAAGCTTTTTATGGTAACTTATTCTAGCAATAATAGATAACGTAGATGATAGATAGATGATAGATACTAGATGATAACTTTATATATATATATAAATGTTGTATATGATGTATATATACATTATATATATATATATATATATATATATATATATATATATATATATATAAGCATCTTATTTGCCTATGATAACAAACACCATTTCTAGTTCAAGTCACTGGAGATGGGCAATCCAGCTGCGGCTCCCACCAGTTCTGCTTGGCTCTACTCCATGACTTTTCTCATTTTAGGACCCACTACAAAGAAGTAACTACTATCTGGGTCATGTTCTTCTCAAGTAAGGGTGTCAAACACACACACACACAACCAAAACTATATAAGGACATTTCAAAGATTTCACTCAGATGTGGAATATGTCATACCTGCTCACATTCCACTGGTCAAAGTCAATCACATGACCAAACTAAAAGTAATGGAAATCTGTGGCTTACTTGGCAGAAAGGAAAGGGAAGTGTAATTGATAATTATGTAATACAATGTGTTACAGATATGAAGAATAATGTACTTAAACTATGACATGCAAAGTTTTCCTATTCATCTTTCCTAAGCTAAATTAATCATTCCTGGGGAAGTTAAAGTAAGGTGTTCTGATGACTACTTTCCATAGATGCTCAAAGAGACAGAGTATGGCTGTTCTCAAGGGAAAAAACAGCATGGAAGCATCACTAGCTCCTCACTTTTTCATCTTCAGCTTCAGGATTAAAGTAAACCTATATGATGTAAAAAGACTTATTAAAGCTTTCTTCCTCTCTACATTATTTTCACTCAATATGTATTCACATGCTGGGCACTGTTCTAAATACTGGGAAGATTTTGTTGCAGAGAAGAAGGAAACAAAGGAGAGGGGAGCTTATGAGGTTGATCTGAGGCAATGATACAGAGTAAATTAAATGTAGTTTTACCTTTGAAAATAGCTTCATGTTTTGCATATTTATTTTCCTGGCAGGGCCTCTGCTATTTCCTCCAGCTAATCTCTAATGTCAGGAACTCATGCCACACCATGTCTGTCTTTCCAGGCCCCACCCCACCTAGTCCTCTCTCACCAGCATCCTATGCTCTCATATATCTCATGCCTCTTTCTGCTGTCAAAACCAACCTGTCTTTTGTTCAGTTGTGAGTAATTCTTAGTTGGTCCTTTCTCAAATCCCCTCTCCACCACACTACACACTCATCAGTAGTCACTTCTGGCAGCATGGACTCCTACAGATCCAGACCTATGTAACTCTAAAGGAAGCATGTTTTTGAGAAGGATACTACTTAACCTCCACTAACAAGTTTATCCAATAGACATTTATGAAGCTTGCATTCCATTGGAGGCGGTATGCAAGCAGCAGGGAATACAAAGTTAAAAAAAAAATGCACTTCCAACCCTGGATACCTCACATCCTTAGAGGGGAGACACCTATATAAACAAACACAAAAAATGCTGTTGTGCTGATTCAGAGTTGGTTGGACTTCCAATCCATGCTTTAACCTTGCCGTGTTCTTTTCTGGACATAGGCAGCCACGATCTGCAGGATGTCTGGATGCTCCATTAGCTGGCTTTCTGTTAGATCCAGCCAAAGGCAGGTGCTGGCTAGAGACTAGGAAGCATTTTAAAAAGATAAAAACATTAAATAAAAACTGAGGCATAGAGAATTAATAACTTGCTAAAACACCATCGTTACCAGGTGGCGGACATGCAATTTCAAACCTGGGCTAATCAATAAAGATTCCTCTTTATCAATATCCTATATTGAACACAGTAATCTAATACCACCCCATGCCACTTAACAGAGCTGTGAGGAAGTGGAACAAGGAGAGATGATAGATAGGTTCTAAAGAGATGTCCAGACACAGAGAAGATCCGAGAACATGTGGGAAGCAAGAGATAATAGGTCTATATGAGATTTCCTGTGCAGACTCCTAAAATAGTCAAAGAATAAGATAGGGGCACCCAGGTGGCTCAGTGGTTGAGCATCTGCCTTTGGCTCAGATCCTGATCCCCGGGTCCTGGGATTGGGTCCCACATCAGGCTCCCCACGGGGAGCCTGCTTCTCCCTTTGCCTATGCCTCTGCCTCTCTCTGCCGGGGGTGGGGGAAGGAAGGGTTTGGCCCTGCCAACCGTGGTGTGATGTGGTTCGATATGCTCCCAGGATCAGCGTCATGGCCGTGTGCTTGGTCATCCCTGGCATAGCCACGGCGCACATCCACAGGTTCAGTAACAGGGGCAAGGAAAAAAGGCTTGCCTATTATCCATATCAGTGGAGTTTGATGCAAAGAGGTGAGTCCCTGGAATTAATCATTACTATGTGTCAGAGGGTTTGGAGAATATCGATTAAGGAAGCATTTTCCTGTTTGATGAAAAATACCTCGGTTACAGCTCATCTACCCCTTCTAGAAGGTTATGCAGTGTATTAATGTAGTGCATAATAAAAACAAAAAGTAAAAGCTAAAAAAAAAGACATCTCTCTGCATGTCTCTCATAAATAAATAAATAAAATCTTAAAAAAAGAAAAGATCGAAGAGGGGAATTCGGGTTGAGACAGCGATGGGAAAGATGGAGTAAGTTAGAAGTTGCAAATAGAAGGTCCTTAGGGCTTATGCTGAGTGGAAGCAGGTAAGAGGACAGGAAGACAGATTAAGAGAAAAGCAAGAAAGGGGAGCATTATACAGATGCTCACAAGGGGCCTTCCTGAGATGGAAGACCCTGCCAGCTTCATATCCCAGGGAGAGACCTTTGGGTCTGTAGCAAAATCTGAAGCAGGTCTACAGAGGCCTCCTTTCATGGCTTTCTGCTCGGCACCAACTCAATGGTGGGAATTGGTTACAGGATGGGCACTTTTCTCTGGACTCACGTGTGTCAGTAGTCCTCGCTATCAGTGATGAGCTTACCAAATAAAACAAATGCACTATGTGGGGTTGCACAGAAACTGCAAATAGACAACTAAGTCATTGTCTTTTTAGGTTCCATAGGCATTATTGATTGAGGAAGAACAACAGATGAAACGCAAATAGAATTATAACTACAGATCTATTGCTACACTACTGATATTATTCCGAGTACCCTTGTGTGTCCTCATTGCCTTGCTTCGATTTTCCCAGGCATTTGTTCCCCCGTGCACCCTGCCCTTTGATCACAATGTTCAAAATGGGGATGGCCATGGAAAATCAGTAGTACCTGCATCAGAGCAGCTCCAGCTGATTAACCTGTAATTAAAATAGGAAAGGAAGGACAATTGTACATACTTCTGTATCTCCATAAAATGCCACCACGGGAGGTACACAGGCCTGTATTGATTTGAGGGTCATGTTATTACACTGCAAGGAAGCCCTGAGAAACACTTCAATGCCGTAAATGTATCAAAATATGAATAAGTGAAAAGTGTCTCAATAGGAAGCACTGGCTGTGCACTAACACTCTTCATCTACACAAGACCAGTTCAAGCATCATGTTTAACCTCCTGGCCGGGCGCTGAGGCGGAACAGGCCAATGCTGGAGAACCTTAGTCTCTCACCCAGAACTTGTTCCCACAAAGAACAAAGGAAAGCACGGGAGTGAGTGGACACAGAGGGCTGTACACTACCACCGCCCCTCCTGGCTGTTGCACCAGTAGCTGTGACAAGCAGCAAGAATGAGGCCAGAAAACCCTCTTTCATCCAGTTGATTTTTAGCACCCGTGTATGCCAAATAATGTGCCAGGCATGAGGGATACAACGGTGAGCCCGTGAGGGATGGTTCTAGCTTAGAGACCGATGAGGAGACTGCAATTTAGAGAAATCATAGCTGGAAACTTGTCAGACGTCACCTAGCAAGTGGAAGCAGAGCCAAGATTCACACCAGCTTTCATCTACCCTTTAAAACTTATCCTTCAAGCGCTGTCTCCTGTGACTACTTACTTCTCTCCCTTTGTCACTCAATAATTTTCTCTTAATTTCTCTCTTTTAATTTCTCTCTTTTAAATTTCAGGGCAACAAATTGCATGGGGCAGCCCATCCAGTTACCTAATGAATGTTTCTTTAAATATGAATTGGAAGGCCCCTGGACTTGTATCCGGTTGCAATTTTGTCTTATCTGCTGAGCAGTGTGGGGCTGGGTCTGCCAAGCCCTGGCTTGACTGAATTAATCAGCCCGAGGCTCTCCCAGGGAAGCCAGCAATTCTGCAGTGACTTTCCCCATACAGATGGCCCCTTAGTCAGCTCTGAGAATGCAGAGGGAAGTCTGGCTTGGCGTTTCAGCAGCAGACTGGGTGGACAAAGGCTTGGGTGGACACAGATGCCCAAGCAATTGTATTGAGTCTATTTCCTGTCATTTAAACCCAGTGTCATTTATTATTCAACTCAGAGTGTATTTTAGAGATTCAATTTGTAGGGTATATGACACACATAGTAAATTGGGATGTATTATCTCAGTTCATTTGCTGGAGGACAGGTGTTCACATCACAAGAACCAACAGCCCCATCGACCGTAATTGGTGCCTTGGCTGGCAGTCTGAGCCTAGAGGGCAGGACTAAAAGTGCATGAAGAATGAACTCATAATAATTTCCACATGCGGCATAGTGCATTTCACTTGAGGCTCTCAAAGCACATTTTAGGCATTCATTCCCTTCTCACTACAACACTGCCTGGGCTTGCTCTTGTTCTCCTGCCACAGCCAGGAAAACAAAAGCAAAGAATGGAAGACTCTCGTTCACAGGGGAAAATACAGGCAGGACAGGGATTAAAAACTCAGGAGGCCTGAATCCTCATTCTCTCTCCTTGGAATCCCCCTACTTCCATCTCCGTCTCATGTATTATTTAATGTTGTTAGCCAGGATATTATTAAGGAACCTAGACTGATGGATCCAATTTTGTTCAGGTTAATTAATTTCAAAATGTGTGCAAGTCTGCAAGCTGCACAAAATCACACTCGATACAAATTAAACACAGAAAATGAAATATGTGTACAGTTCCCGTAATCGTTACCGTATGTGTCTGTCAAACGTATGTAGCATACAAACACTAATCACAACAAGCCACCCAACACACTTCCAGGAACACGCAGATTGTATGGTTAAGCATTCCTATGTGAAGAGAGGGGAGTCAGTCCGGGAAGGATGGAAAGATTTGTATGAAGCCAAGAAACTCCAGAGCCTAGGTGGTATCTTAACTACATATCTAATGTCATTGCAGAATACTTTGCATGCTAAATTCACTTAAAAATATGAAATTAGAAACCCCTATCCTTGTGGGTTTTGTTAATAATGAGCAGGGAGAAAAATGGAACTTTTGCCCTGGAGCTCAGGTGAAAAGACATAATTAAAAATACTGCCCTAGAAAAAGGATGCCTGCTTCCCAGGTGGCATTTGGCTTCTGCATACTTACAAATAGCCATCGCTCACAAAACCAACACACTCAATTAAACTCCTTCCACTTATCACAAACCCAGTGTTCTTCATTGTCAGTTGAGAAATTCCAAAGGATGAAATGAGTAAATGGAAAAAGAGGTTGACTACCAATCTTCCCTTTTCAAGGATAAAGTTTGGAAACATGAAATAATATGAGTCTCTGATCTTTAGAAAATTAAGTTTGACCAATAACATGATGAAGGTGTGCAAGATCAGTACCCACAGCCATGCAGGTAGTACACAGCATAGCATCAGGGCTTCCCAGCACACCCCACACTGAGAATGGAGACCATGGCTTCAGCAGGTAGTGCTCTACATTCTATTTGCAGAGGATAAAATGCTTTTTCTCTTAAGTCCAGTTTAGCTAGTTAGTTGACCCAGCCTAAGCCCATAAACAGATATAAAATCATCTAAAACTTTTCACAGAGGGGAAGCAGTTGTCAGCTTTTGTTTGACAAAATACCAAGATATAATGAGTGATCTCTACCATCATGATGTTTTCAATGTGATTTTCATTTTACTCAAAAATGAAAGTGGAAAGGATGGAAAAGGACCACAGCACTACAATGTGGGGAGAAGAAGGCTCAAAAAGCTAAGGTCCTTGGTCCAACTGGTCCAAGTATTCAGAGGATCTAGAAAGGTGTGAGTATAAGGACCATAATTGTCCAACTTCCTACAAGTTCTTGGATTTCATACCATTGAGAGGTGTGACAACCCTGTTTCATGGGCTTTTCCCAAAGCTAGTTCATAGCTTAGTACGTTAAAGCTTCACTTGCAGAGTAAAACAGCATCTGCAGCTCTGGGATCAGATTGTCAACAAGAATAAAAAAGGAGTCAAGCCAGGGATTCACTGTCTCCTTAGCTTTATCCTCTGTTCTAATGACTAAGCTCTTGCTTTGTTCTGAAGACACTGTTCCCATCCCATAGTTCCCATCTACAATGACTATCTACTATATTTTTTGATGTCTCAGGTCCTGCCTTGAAATTTGGCATTCCTACTTTGCTCATTGCCTGGCCCCAGTCTCCTGCCAGGATCTGCCTGGTTCCTGGATGGTGGCCTCTTCCCCGTCACCACGATCTTTGGTTCTAACCATCCTGTCAGCACCTGCAGTGGTTATAGGGAAACCAATTCCTCAACACAGGAGAGGGGAATTGACAAATCAAAGCAGGGAGCAGGAAAGAATCTATAGTACCGTATTATTGCTGATACTAATTTCTGAATTTTTTTCCCCATGGTCCTTGCCTTCATCCTGTTTCTCAGTGCTTGAGACAAAAGTGATCATTTAATTCGTTTCTAGGCTATATGTGTTTTTTTGTTGATTCCTTCTCTTCCATCAAAGAACACATTTATCTTCCACTCATTAATTCCGCTGGTGTGGATTTGCAAGCATATGTTCACTGGAAGAAATTTAAATGATTGTGACCTTAAATTCAAGAGAACAAAAACCCTAGCCATTTAAAGAATTTTAACATAGGGTGCTAAGTGTCTGTTAGATTATCTAAAGACCAGTCATATCTTTATTCACTCTGAGACTAACACATGTCAAATAGATTTTGACAATTTCTATTTCCATTAAGAACAGAAGATTGCCTGTTACCTGCTTGTAACATCTAGAACGGTGCCTGGCACATAAAAGGCCCTCACTAAATATGCTGATTGAATAAATTAGGTATATTAAAAGTATTTGGATAAAGATTTCTTCTCTTCTCATTGTTTTCTTTTCTTTTTCATGCCTTCCCCACAATATGAGCCAGAGGTTTCCATTCAAAGGGGTGGTGAATGTCAAATGAATGGGTTGATGAATAAGAGATCCTGTAACAAGGCAGCCCCGGTGGCTCAGCGGATTAGCGCCGCCTTCAGCCCAGGGTGTGATCCTGGAGAGCTGGGATCGAGTTCCACGTCAGGTTCCCTGCACGGAGCCTGCTTCTCCCTCTGCCTGTCTCTCTCTCTCTCTCTCTCTCTCTGTCATGAATAAATACATAAGATCTTAAAAAAAAAAGATCCTATAACAGCAGTTATAAAATATCTATATGATATGATCTCAAGTGTGTCTAAACACACATATGAAAAAAATAAAAATAAACACACATATGTTAGCATAAAAAACATTGTAGTGGGGAATGCATCAGGACAGGAACAGCAATCATCGCTGTATGGTATATTTTTCCTATTTTAGTTTTTTCTAAAATTAATATGGATAACTTTAATTTATATTACAAAAATCACTACAGTCATGATAAAAGGAAATTAAATAACACCAAAGTTATTTAAATATAAATTTTGTTTTCATCTCAAATCCTACTCCCCAAAGCTAAATATAACTAACTGATATGGACACACACAAATAATATATAAAATAGTTCAATCATAACATATATACCATATTGTATTCTGCTTTTTTGTTCAATGAGATGGTGTGTGTGTATAAATGTATGTATGTTGTATATGATCTATGCCAGATATATAAATATTTCTTACCCTATTTTAACAGTTACTAATTATTTCATTGAAATTGATGTACCTTCATTTATTTATTTTTTTTGAAG
This sequence comes from Canis aureus, assembly GCF_053574225.1. Taxonomy (NCBI): domain Eukaryota; kingdom Metazoa; phylum Chordata; class Mammalia; order Carnivora; family Canidae; genus Canis; species Canis aureus. The sequence continues at coordinate 25,496,205 of NC_135616.1, forward strand.
TGGGGAGAAATTTTATTATTTTTTTAATTTAATTTTATTTTTTTTATTGGAGTTCGATTTGCCAACATATAGCATAACACCCAGTGCTCATCCCGCCAAGTGCCCCCTCAGTGCCCATCACCCAGTCACCCTAACCCCCTGCCCACCTCCCTTTCCACTACCCTTTGTTCATTTCCCAGAGTTAGGAGTCTCTCATGAGCTGTCACCCTCTCTGATATTTCCCACTCATTTTCTCTCCTTTCCCCTTTATTCCCTTTCACTATTTTTTATATTCCCCAAATGAATGAGACCATATAATGTTTGTCCTCCTCCAATTGACTTACTTCACTCAGCATAATACCCTCCAGTTCCCTCCACGTGGAATCAAATGGTGGGAATTCCTCGTTTCTAATGCCTGAGTAATATTCCATTGTATACATAGACCACAGCTTCTTTATCCATTCATCTATCAATGGACACCGAAGCTCCTTCCACAGTTTGGCTATTGTGGACATTGCTGCTGTGAACATTGGGGTGCAGGTGTTCTGGCATTTCGGTTTGCCCCAAAGATACAGATGCAGTAAAACGCCAGAACACCTTCATTTATTTAATCAATATTTTTTTGGGCAAATGATTAGGCCCTTTTCAACTTTTTGTCTGTAATAAACATACAATCTCACACTTGTTCAATGATTTTCCTATATTAAATTTCTAAAAACATATTTATAATACAAATGGTCTAAACATAAAGATTTTGATGTATTTTGTCAGATAGTTTTCCAGAAATGGCATATTGATGTGCATTCCAATTATGTGTAAGATTTTTGCTTCCCTAAAACACTTACTAAAATCAAACATTATAAAATATTTTAATCTTTGTTCATCTGATAATTTAAAGCATTTAATTGCTGTTTTAACTTATAATTCTTTGGTTATTATATCATGTATCTTTTCATTTTTATTAGATATTTGTTTTATTGTGAATTACAAGGGTATATCTTTTGCCCATTTTTTCTCAGAGGTATTTATTTATTTATTTATTTATTATTTATTTATTTTTACTGATTTATAAGAGGCCATTATTTTAGAAGTATAGGAACTCTATTCCTGTTATATGTTGCAGATACCTTTCTCAATATTTCACTTCATTTGAATATTTCATTCTCTCAGTTTATTTTTATTTTGTCATTTATAAACTAGTTCTTTTTACACTATGCAAATTGTTAATGTTTTTATTTCATTGTCTTTGGGTTTTATATTTTACTTAAAAAGTACTTTCTAAAAAAAAAGTACTTTCTATTTTAAGAATTTTTAAATATTCTCCTATAATTTTCTAATACTTTTAATTTTTCTGTTTTCTGTATTTTATATTTATTAATCCAACTAGAATTCTGCATGTTTATATAAAAAGTCTGAATTAAACTTTCTTGTCAAATGAAGATCCAATTGTGCCAACACCGCTTATTGAATAATATATTTACTTCACTGAATGTTTTTGAGCAAGGAAGTGGCAAAATCAAGTTTTAGGTAGACAAATGAGGGCTGGAAGAGAGATGCTTCAGGGCGGATAGCTGAGATTTGATGTTTTCTGGCTGTGAAAAAACAATATATAGGTCACAGTTCAGTGAAGACTTGGCCAAACAGGCATGTTTAGGTGTTATATAGTTATTCAAACCCAAAACATAAACATTCATTTGCAAAAAAATTACACGCATAGCTCAAAATATTTAAAAAATCAACCAGAAGTGGATCATAATCTGAAGACTATAAATTTTTACTTTATTTTAATGGAATATACTGTATTTATTTTTTTTTCAAAGGGAGCATAAAGAACATTTTGAAATCAAACAAAATATTCTCTAATCTAATTTTTGGTGGGTATATGACTGTTTACATTTGTCATATTTCATCAAGAATGAATTTTACTGTATTTAAATTATATCTCAAAGAATCAGACCTTAAAAATCAGATAAGGGAGACATTTTATAAGAAGAAAACAAAAAAGGATGATCAGAGGAAGTAAAGGTTAAGCTGGGGCCAAAGGATGAGTAGAAATGAGCCAAGAGTTCAAGCCAAAAATGCTTGAAGCAAAGGGAATAATTTGGGCAAAATCACTAAGGAGGGAGGGAGCATTTAGATATTAGAAAAAGTAACCTGAGGTCAGTGTGATACAGGAGGAAAGTGTGACAGTGTAATGTGGGAAGAGAAAAAGACAGCACCAGATCATACAGGGTCTTGTACGAACTACTTCAGACTTTAGAGTTTATGATAACTGCAATAGAAATCACCAAAAGATTTTAATTAGAGGAATAAGGTGATCTGACATAAATTGTTAGATCATCCTAGATACTTTGGTGAGAAGGACTGGTAAGGGCAAAAGTAGGTGCAGAAAACAGATTAGGAAAACGTTGCAAAGACAGATATGGGAGCTTAGGCCATGGTAGGGCTGATGTAGAAAGACAGAAGGAGTCATGTTTGGGATCCTCAACTCCCATCAGATCCTCAACTCCCATCAGCTATGAAAATGGAGTTAATAATAACATCTATGTCATGGAGTTGTTGTGACAACAAAATGAATACAATTATTTGGCAATTTTGTTCAACATATTATAAATGTTCAGTACATGTTGGCTGATGTAAATGATGCAAATAAAATAAATATAGCTTTCTCTGTTTCTGCTTTCAACTCCATCCAAGTTGCCTGGGAGGCTGTCAATGCCTGTACCTCTCCTGTCCCCACCCAGCCTTACTAAGATATAATTGACAATTACATAACATTGTGTAAATTTAAAGTATACAATATATTGATTTAATACATTTATTTATCACAAAATTATTAACACTGTGGTGTTAAGACTTCCATCACTATGATGTCTTTACCATGTCTATGTGGAACCAACCCAGTTCTTCCTTGGTGATAACTTTAGTGCTGGTTGGCTTTCTCCCAAGAATGTGTACTAATGTGTAATCAAAACCATGCAAGAGCCAGATCTACACTTCCAGTTACAGCTTACAGACAACGAGGTAGTATCTATGTAGTTTTAAACTGACCTGGTTACATTTGCTTTGTTTTCTTCCTGTTATCGAACATTTGAGTATTTTTTTTTTTTTTTGCAAGGATGGTATGGTGCAAATCTTTTTTCCTTAATTATGTGTGCTTACTGTTATAGGAACATCAAATCTATTTTTATTATTTTTATTTTACTCCCTCCAAAAAGGCCATTATAATCATAGAAATATAAATGATACAGGGCCTGGACAAGAAGAATGAAAGTGAGAAAGATTAATATGAATTTGGAAAGAAGACTCAAGGAGACTAGGTGAACAATAGAATACAGAAGACCATGAATATGAGAACGTCAAGGACAAATTGAGTTTCCATTCCTATTGGCCTGGGTGAAATCCGTCACCACTGATATTGAAAGAAAAGTCAGGAGAGGATTCTTTTATAGGAAAGAAAATGAATTCTCTTTAGAAACATTAAGGGTGAGATAACAATAGAATTTTCAAGTAGATGTGTTCAAGGGCAGTTGTAAGCTATCAAAGTACTTAGTCCACTTGAGTGAGCACTTTAATTTTTTTTTATTTTTTTTTTTAGGATGCTGAGACTACACAAAGCCTCCTGGAGAATGAGAGAGAGCCTGGAGAATGAGAGGTCCAGAAATTGCCCAGCAACTAGTTTGGTAGACGGAAGATAATTTGAGTACCAGGCAAGTTAGAGACTGGGTAATAAATAAGCAAAAGTTCAGACAGATGAGTTGGCTTAACAAGATAAAACTAGTAGAAACCCGGTGCAGTTCAGAGCCAGAGTTTCAACATTTAGGAGAAACAAGAGTAACTATTTGGACAGCAAACAAGGACTTGGACTTGTGTGTACCGTTATAGGATATGTATCAGAAAGATCCAAATTAGTATCCTCCTCAATCAAATACAGCAAAATTCACTACTCTGTCTTATCCCCTAAACATAATTTTAAGTACCCACTTGACAGTGATGAGCTCTAAAAGATAAAATAATTTGTGACATTCCTTTAAAGGAAAAAAATTAGCTTCCATTCAAAAATTGTTTTTATGCTTAAGATCTGTACTTAGCTTTTGCCTCAGAAAATCAGAAACTAAAAGCAACTGAGTTGAAATCTTCACTTTACTGATTTATTGTCCTTCAGTATTATTTGATGGTAGTTTTATTCATGAATTCCTTTAACTTCAAACATTACGTCTTGGTTTTCAGTGGTATTTGTAGCATCTCCCAATTTAGATTCATCTTCAAATTTAATTGACATGCTGGCTGCTCCCTCCATAATTAATCCAGCTGTTAAATAAGACAGGTCACAAAACTCGTATCACCAGCCATCATACCTTAACTGGAAACATTGCCATTCATTATTATCTTTATTGTTTATTTTTCATTCAGAGTTTAGTTCTTGAGATGGTACTTAAATCTCATCCAATCTCAGTAAACTTACAAATAGATTTCACAAGATACATGGTCCTGATGTTATTCAAATCGTGGCTTATGGGATATCCGGGTGGCTTAGTGGTTAAGTGTCTGCCTTTGGCTTAGGTCCTGATCCTGGGGTCCTGGGATCAAGTCCCACATCAGGGTCCAGGCAGGGAGCCTACTTCTCCCTCTGCCTATGTCTCTGCCTCTCTCTGTGTCTCTCATGAATAAATAACTTTTTTTTTAAATCATGGCTTAGTATGTGTTTGTTATTTCCCCTTTTAACAGAATCAGAAAGACAATTGCATTTTCCAGATATGGTTTATCCTTTAAAAGAGTGGCATTTATAATTTTTAAACAATTGCCAAGATAAATCATTAGTACTTGGTTACATGCATTGTTTTTATGTGTTTTTGTTTAATATTTGTAAATTTCACCTACTAAACAAAATTTGTGCATTTTTAACTCTTTCCTTTATGCATTTATCAATGTGTTAAATATCTACTAAATTGAGACCATTCTCCTTTTCTTTTTACTTACAAATATTTTATTTTAAAAAATTACTCAGGGGCCCCTGGGTGGCTCAGTTAAGCTTTCAGCTCTTGATTTTGGCTCAGGTCATGATCTCAGGGTGGTGGGATGAAGCCCAATGTCGGACTCCACATTCAGTGGGGCATCTGTTTGAGATTCTCTTCCTCTCCCTGTCCCTCCCACCACTCTCTCTCTAAAATAAATAAATAAATCTTTAAAAAACTAAAATAAAGAGCAAAATATTATAATATTATAAAAAATCAAAATTTTCTAAGAATATTTGTTTAAATATATGAGAAAATATAAAAAGCATACCACTTCCTAAGAAAGTGAGCTGCCTCATTTTTATTGCCACTTTAAACACTTTATTTACATCGGTTTGGTGAACTAGTCTTATTTTTTATTAGGAGCAATTCTTTTTATTATCAAATAGCTTTTAATATAACAAATCTAAGTAATTTTCTCTGACTTCAAATTTTTAAAATTAAGCTTGTTCTATCACATAATGTCCGAAATTTTCAGACTATTTTAAGCCAAAATCCAACATGTGTTCCATGAAAACTGGAAAGGTTTATCAATATTATTATGCTATGTGTAAGTTGAAATTTGAGGGTGACAAGATAAAAATATACATATGAAAGTCAAAAACAAATAACATGAATACAATAGATATTTCATGGAATAGTAAGAATAACAATGACCACTCACTAGATATTTAGTATATGCCAGACGTTCATCACAACACTTCACATAAATTATCTCATTTAATATAGTCATATTATTTTATAATTGTGGGAACCAAGAGTCTGAGACATTAGATAATCCAAGATTACTCAGCTTGTAATAGCTAGAACTGAGGATTGATTTTAGGTCTGTCTCCTTCCAAAGCACAGGTTTATAACCACTCTGCCATACTATTTTCATTGTGAAGAGAGTGGTGTTCCTAATTCGATGGAGAAGTAACAAAAGAGTATCTGCAATAAGACTTATATATCCCAAATCACTTAAGTAACTGAGATGGTTCAATTTAAAGTTTAGCGGAAAATGCAGCCTCTCTGTTTTATGGCCTTGGCTTAAAATTCTCCATATATGTCCAGAATTCCCTCAGGACTCTTGCTTGTTGTATTCAAAAGATCAATTCAATTTGCTTTTACTTCATCCCTAGAAATGAAACTCAAATCTAACCTTCAGCAGGGGAATGCCCCCATTCAGGATCTGATTACCCAAGAACATGGTCCCATTAACTTGCTTTCTCTCCTACCAAAGGTAGCATAGAGACCTGTGTTACGCTGCTGCTGCCCTGTTGGAATATCATGACTCCAACTGGCCTCAGATACTAGGGCTGAGACAAAGCCTCCTGCTCTGGTAACCTTCACTATTCCTGATGCAGATTTCTGTCCAGCAGAGAGTCATGCCTTTAGATGTGATCGAAGATGATTCTCATTTCTGTATTATGTTCATTCAAGCACATGGTGCTCAGTGCAAAATTGGCTATGATGCCCAGTATTGCAGCCCCTTTTATTCACCCGCAAAGAGCTTCCCCAGGGCATGAGCCTACTACCTACAAGGATACCCTATCAGAACAAGCCCCAGAACCAGATCTACCCTTTGATTGCCTTATCAGCACTGCAAAGAATGAAGACAATGAGACTGGATTGACTATCAACAGGGAAGTGGAAGATTCTTGGAGAACATTACAATATCACATTGGAATTTATGTGATGTAGAGAAAAAATACTGGCTGTGGATCTACTAAAACCAAAGCTTTGGGCAAGCAGAGTTCAAAATTCAAAACACCACAGAGAAAAGACACTAAACCTCAAGTAGGATGAGAATCTCTAAGCTGAAATTGACATGAAGAACTGGCTCCAGTGGAAGAAAAATAAGCATATGTGTTTAAGGGAACCAGAGAGACAGCATTAGGAATGTTAGGGTAAATTCTCATACTCAGAAGATAAGAACAGAACATGGAAACGTCACAAAAAAAGCTCACTTAAAATCAAAAGTTTTTAAGAACGTACAAGAGAGGTTCAGAAAGGCTAAAGCCCAAAATGACATGAGACTTAGGAGAGAAGGGGACAAGAAAAATGTACACGGCTTAAAAAAGAACTTTGAGATACGACTTACATATGGTAAAGTGGGGACAGACTAAGTATACAGCTTGATGAACTGTACATACATCTCTATTTAGTAATCACACCCAAATCAATATGTAGAACGTTCCCAACACCCAGGTGACCCTCCCATGCTTCCTCTCCAAGTCAACAGCCCTCCAGAAGAAATCATCATCTTGATTTCTATCACTGTGCATTAGTTTTCCCTAGTTTTGAAATTTCAGATAAATAAATCATACAGCGTCTAGTTTCGAGGTTTTGTTAGCCACAAGAATATCATTTTCATGAGAGTTACCTATGGTTGGGTTTAGCAATAGTTCTTTTCCATTGTTGTAAAATATCCCTTTTAATAAATACACTACAACTTAGGTATCCTTTCTATTTAAGCTGACACCTGTAACTAACAAGGCACGTCAGCTGCCCCATTCTCCCCTTCCTACTCTGCCTGCCACCCAGCAGGGGTGAAAAGCAGGAAAGCAGGAAAGCAGGAAAATGGGAGGCACACAGCAGTCTTCTGTTTAGAGTAATTCTGAAATCTTGGTGTTCTGAAATGTGGTGTTCTTCTATTCTCGAAGTGTGGGAAATAGTCTTTGATTAGACCTTAGTTTGGGTTTGAGGAGTAGCTCCCCAGTGCACTATTGTCCATAGCTGTCCATTATGCTCCTCTTCCTTTTCCTCCCTGGCCATATCTCCCAGAATTAAGCACCTTTCTCAGCCTGCCTTATTCTCAAAGATCTGGGGCCCGAGGTTAGTTTATGGCTCAAACAGTCACGTCAATATTTGTCCTGGTGTTTCTTTGGCAGTAAAATCCTTTCAAAGATAGACTTTTTAATCTATTTTATTTTCTTCGACAAGCCAATAGCAGCACCAAGAAGTCTTTTCAAGACATGGCTCTAGACTTAATTATAAGTTTAGCAGTTCCTGGGGGAGCCAATTCTTTAGTTTCTTTGCCCTGAGACATCTAGTCCAACTGAAAGGACTAATAACTAACTGTTATCTTAATCAATTTATTTTGACAAAGGGCATGACAGCTGTACCCATGGTTTTGGTTTGCCTGTTAAAGATGAAAAGAAGTTTACTCTTCTAACAAAGCAATGTCCCAGAATTTATGTCATCTTCATACTCCCTTTCATCTTTACATTTAATGTGGCAAATTCATTTTACAGATCATTTCTGCCTTGTAGATTCTTGTAAACACAGCAAATAGCAAACAGAACACATTATGGATACCAATATTCTTTCCCTTCACCTTTTCCTAAAGCCTTAAGCTCTTTCAGTATCTGCTTTCCAAATTACATCAGTGGATTGTTTGACCAAAAATAGTGCCTTTATATAATGTGAGTTGACATCTTTCTAGTCTCTCAACACAACTTCCTTGCCACCCACTGTTGGATCCTACAATCAAAATCACAAAATGTTGGTGTTTTATTATGGCAGTACCCCACTTCTATAAATTTTTGTACTGGAGAGTGTGGGATGTTATATAGTAGTAACCTAAAACTCTAAACCTCAGTGGTTTTAAAAAAAACAAACAGTGAAATTATATATCATATCGTATATGTCCACTGTGAGTCAATTTCTCTATGTGTCCTTCATTCTGGTATCAAGGCCAGTTGAGAAGTACCTATGTGAAACGTTGATACTCTTGTGGCAAGCTGGCCTCTGAAAGTGACACATGGCACTTCTGTTCATACTTCATTGACCAAAGCAAGTCCCATGGTCAACCTTGATGTCAGTTGGATGGAGATACATGTCCCTTCCATTGAGAAAGCGGATGTTTTTAACCAAAAATACAACCAATTATAATAAAGGGGTAACTTTCTAGCAATTAGAGCTAAATAGCAGTGAGGTGAGAACTAAAACTATTTCCACAGAAGTTGAAAAATCTGTACCATCATGATAAATATAGTTATCATTTATTAAAGTATGTAACAAGATCCTAGCCTCCATTTGCTCTTCATTAAACCTAAGCAATGATGGAAACTGTAGCTCAGAGAGTGTAGCTCACCTTACCCAAGTTTATATAGTAGTAAGTTACAGAGTTGGAATTAGGATCTTAGTCTGAATTCAAAATCCATGCTTTTCCCATTGCAAAATATAATGATAGCTATCAAATACTTTTACACAGCAGTGAGGGGTTGGATTGATATCCTCTTACATTGGCTTCAGCAAGATTCTCTGATTATAAACATTTTCAATTATAGGATTTAATGAACTCTTTATTATGGCCAGAATTCAGCAGATGTCAATTGGCAGAATGATATTGTTAAATTAAAACTTTTGTTCTGTTTGGTAAATAATATTGTCAAAGCCCCCCCACGCACACACACATATACACTAAACTATCCCTTTTAGATATGATTGAGGACCCTCAGGACCGCATTTTGATTCAGCAATTAAGGGGTTCATTCTTCCCGATGGGGTTTCCTTAGACAATTAGCATGTCCTTGGCAGTTGGTCAGTGCCTATATCTTCCTGGTTATTAAATATTATGAATATCACCCTACCCAATAACTATTGAGTCATAAGTGGGCTAAATCAGGATTAAATTTTATTCTAAAGAGAATAATTAGCCTACTGGAACAGAAGCTATCCATCAAAAACTCAAGGTAATTATTAGATGTGAAATATAAAAGTCATATGCTTAAAAGATTTAATCATGAAAATGCATAATTTAAATAATTGTAATGAATTGCTAACTGAATAGATATGTTTTCATTTATTGAAGTTAGAATGGGAAGTTTGTTCAACTAGTTCATGTTATCTTTCCTTTTTAAAAAGAAAAGATTTTATTTATTTATCCATGAGAGACACAGAGAGAGAGGCAGAGACATAGGCAGAGGGAGAAGCAAGCTCCCTGCAGGGAGCCCAATGCAGGACTCGATCCCAGGACCACAAGATCATGACCTGAACTGAAGGCAGATGCTCAACCACTGAGCCACCCAGGTGCCTCTCATGTTGTCTTTCTTACATGTTATTTTGTGTGATGGTTGATGTTAAATAAGGTGAAATTTAAATATTCCTTAATCAACAACAGGAATCACTCTTCATGAACTCAAAATATATTCATGTTGAAGTTTAACATAGTAAATAGGGAGAACATTTAAATACCCCCTGTCAGTGGTTCCTAACCTTGGACTCACCTGGGGTACCATGTAGGCCACATCCCAGAACAAAGATATCAAGACTCCTGCTGATGGGACACAGGGATTCATAGTTTTTAAAAGTCTCCGGGCAGCCCAGGTGGTTTAGCACCGCCTTCAGCCCAGGGTGTGATCCTGGAGATCCGGGATCGAGTCCCATGTCAGGCCCCCTGCATGGCGCCTACTTCTCCCTCTGCCTGTGTGTGTGTGTGTGTGTCTCATGAATAAATAAATAAAATCTTAATTTTTGTCTCTGGGTGATTCTAATGCACAGTCAAGGCTGAGAACCACCTCCCTCTATCATCTAAAATGCTACCCAGTCCTTCCTTTTGGAAATTATGTTCTTTAGGTTTTTTAGATCAACTGCATGTCCCTACTTATCAGGTGTCTTACATAATCTGCAGATAGCTCCTGGACAAGGTAGGTGAAAGGGGGTGGACATAATTCAGAAATGAGGGTGAGAAAAATCCTGATTTTCTGGGAACTGATGGCTTCCCAAGATGTGGGATTTTCAATATTACGCTACCAGAACAATCTCCTCTGCCCTTTCTCTGGGAGGATAGCTTACTCAGGTCCACTCTCTGGGGTCTGGGATGGAGAAATAAAGTGAACAAAATTATAAAGGGGATTAACAATTTTATGTCCCTTTATGTAAGAGTTTATAGTCCATAAACAGTACAGAAATGGTTACACCTATGAAACTCTCGAAGAGTAGAATTTTTCCATCATCAGGGGTTTTATTTTGTTGAAGCCTGAAATATTTGCACATATAACAGCAGTCAGCCTTTTCTTATTCTTCTTACACCCTCAGGCACTTGATTCACTGGCCCCTGCTAGGCTAGAATTTAGCAAGCTTTGCCAAAATAGGCCAATTTCCTCAGCATTAAAAAAAAAAAAAAAAAAAAAAACTACTTAAGGGGCTAACCTCTTTCTGGTGTGTGTGGCGGGGAGCTGCAAGATTGTTCTGGAACTTCACAGCTTTTGTTTTTACTTTGTTTTTAACTAGTTACACCTAGCCTTCTAATGTCTTGTCTCACACAACTCCGTCGGCAGCATTTGTTTATAAAATCGTTTGCTTTTTCAGTTTGCGTTGAGTGCAGACAGATGTGTTTGCTGGCAACCTGGGGGTGGGGGGGTAGTTTTTGAATCATCGTGTTAGGACAGTTTCTATGCAACACCTGATCATGGCTCAGCTACCATCCATGCTCTACCCTGTAAACATCAACCCTCCTCCGAGCAAGAGTGAATGGGCCACAGACAGCTCTTGGGTTGCCTTAAGCAGGACATTGAATATTGATGTCCTTTGAGACAATCCAAATTAATGGAATTTAGTTTGCCTTTTTTCTAAAGGTTTTCTATTGAGGTATACAGGAAGCCAGCTGCATACCGACAGTGTCTCCTCAGCCCACCCTCTCCGCTGTGGCACAGGGAGATGCCCCAGGCAACAACAGGAGTGAGCACTATAATGCCATTAGGGCTTGCCTCCCACTTTTGGACTTTACTGCCACTGTCTCACTGCTATTGCTTCTACTCTTGCTGATCCATCTCCCTTCTTTATCTTCTTTTTTTCCTTTTTTTCTTTTCCTTCTATTTCTTGTATGGCTTTTACTTGTATACCAACATCTTGGCTTTAAAATCAAACTTGTTTCCCTCTGATCAGTGAACTGACCAGTCAGTCATTTGATGCCAGATAAAACCTTTGGAGCGTCCACATGCTCTTCCACAAATATTTTCACAGGAGTGGCTGCTTCCAGCCAGTCTCTGTTTTTTTCTGGTTCAGGCTTTCCATGTGCTTTCAAGTTCCATGAGGATTGGCTTCTAGACAATGAATTGCCTATCTGAGCCAAGGAAAAAGTCTTATATTTGGGGGAAAAACCTCCAAAAATATATAATTATCCTCAAGCAAAAATAACAGTGGGCATAGTGAGGATTACAGACTATTACACTTAGGTTTTCTTTTATTCCACATGCATTTATTAAACACTGCTTTGTGTCAGGCAGTGGGTTGGGTGTTAGGAACACAAAGAGGAAAATTTATGTTTTAAGTTCTCAATGAAACGTCAAACTCCTCTGCATGCCAGACCTATAAACAACTAATATTAGATTTTCTCTTAAAGTCTCTATTCATTTATGAAACTCAAATTTTAAAAGTTTTTATTTTAACAGAAATTTCAAATATGTTCAAATTGACACCATACCTTTCATTAATGGGCATTACTTACATATCTTTTAAGTATTATTTGATATGCAAATAATATAGGATATTTATAATTAGTATCACTCATAAAACAAATTAAAAGGATGTTTTAGATCAGTGGAGAATGTTTAATCTTTTGATGTTACTAAGTGGTAGAAAATTTGCCTACATTTTGGTGGGAAAGTTCGATTTATTTTTATTAACTTTTTTATACTGCTTATAAAAACTCTGCCTTTATCTAAATATATAGATCATGGAAAACAGTAATCTAATACTTGGATGAATATGAAGCTGTAACTATTATTTATAAAATACTGTGCATATATATGTGCTTGTATGTGTCTGTGAGGGAGATAAAAAATGGATATTTCAAATATCTGATAGAAAATGAAATCTAACAAACAACTAAAAAATGAGTATATATCTTAAGTCCAATCCATGTTATCATTCTCTTTGGAAAATAGATTAATATTTAGCAGATACCTGGAAGGAGCAGTTTTTGATATCCTATAAATATTTCAGAATGTTAAATGTTTTAATAAATAGACTTTTATATATTGCTTTAACATTAATATACTGGGAAAAACTTGAGTCTCCCTCAAGTTTTCTATTATGTGAGATATCTTGAAGTCCACTGATATTGCTTGCATCTCTGATTCTGCTAGCAAAAACATATCTGAGGTAAGATCTTTCCACTCCTCACCTTCCTCTTGGAGCTGTCTCTCTGGGGCTCATTTTTTTGATACATTTTCAATTTTATACTCCAAATCTGATCTTGAGTTACTCTATTTGACTTACATTCTTGTAGAATTTTTTCAGTATTAATTTTATCAGGCATTTATAATACACTCTGGTGTTCATCACTTGGAAGATACTATTGAAGGGAAACTTAATTGGATGAGATTGATTCCACCACACACACCATTACACATGCTATAGATATGTGTATACAGCTAAAGGGGAAATGGGGATACGCCTTTCTCACTCTACCATACTATTTAAATAATGCTATTAACTTATTAATCAGTAAATCAGTACAGGAGCTCTGTGGAACGTATGGCTTTGGCTTCCTGAATTCTGATTGATACTGAAAATCAAGTAGTAGCTCTTTTGAATTGCTACTCACTGATTTAGAACAGATGCAAATCCTTCTAGAATAAAATAAAATCTTCCTGAATAATCAATTCAGCACGATTATTTATAGAGAATCAGGCTGTGTCTCTAAAAGTTAAGTAATCATACTGCAGCATGGGTAAGCTGGTTATTTAAATTAGAATTGCTACAGTCTATGTGAATATTGTACATTAATAAATCCTAAAATTCTCTGGATATCCCACAAACAATTTTTCCCTTTCAAATGGCCACACAATTTCTAGTAACTTATAGGGGTGGAAAAGGAAGGAAAAGCATAAGAATTTCATCTCATATATACCTTCACCAGTGGTTCTTTTTACACAGATATCAGAGTTCAGTATTAGGGGAAGTTAAAAGGAGAAAGCCTTCTCAAGGGGAAAATATCTAGGACAGGGGAGAAAAACAGAGCATAGAGGGCAAAGCAAAACCCAGAGGAGTAAAATAAAATGTGCAGCCAGAGTAGAAGTATCTGAACACAGTACTGACAAGTGAATATAATCCTGAAAATACATGCCCACTCTCACACTCCATAAAGGGGGCACAAAGAGGGAAAAAGTGAAGTTAGTAAACATCTGTCCTGGCTAGTGTCACTCCCCAGTGCTGAGCCTGAGCAAGAGCTGCATTTGGGTAGCTATATTGGAAACCAATCCCAAGGCATAATAGTACAGTGGGGACAAGGGTGACTGAGGAGGGAGGAAGGAAAGGCAGCCCAAGAGATTGTATCTAACTGCTCCTGTTGTGGGCACCTGGGGCTGGATCCCGTTGGGTACCTTCTAAATAACTACAGAACAAGACTCAGCATTGTCTGCTCAAGGGGCAAAGAAAATATTTTTTGCTAGTTCCTGCATCCATGGCTCAAGATTGCCCATTGCACATGCATGTTTGTATAAGCATCAGAATAGCTAAGTGGATTCCACAGACGGCTGAGTAGTAGCAGCAAAGAACCCCATCGCAGAAAGTGAGAGAGAGTTCAGTTGAATTAAGGTGAAGTCAGGTTACACTTGGGCCGAAGATGTATCACAACAGCAACTGGAATAAAAAGATGGGCAGAGAGGGTCTGAGGCAAGGCATGAGAGGTGTCTAGGACAGCCATTCCTTGCACTGCAGAAACTCACTTGCTCCTTACATCAAGTCCCATTGGTCACAGAGTCTTCAAGATGGTGGCTGCCTACAATTCTACTAAATACTTACTACACAATGATAGGGGAACATACTAGAATCCCAACTGCTATGACTGATCCCAATGCTATAAGCATATTGCTGTCCTTTCCCTCCATTCCCCGTTTGGAATTTCCCTTGAGATTAGATGGCTTGACTGATGGAAAAACTCAGAAGTTTATTCCCCGGGGATTAGAATCCTTAGTTCCTTTACCTTTATTGAACCATGGTTATTGACACTGGCCATTTACTTTTACCACCAGGTTTGGAAGAACCAAGGTACACTTCAGGGAGTTCCCTAGGTTTCAAAAGTCATCCCAGCAATCCTGCCTCTCCCTAGTAATCAGGTTCAAGTACTCTACCAATATGGAAACTCCTTTCTTTTCCTAAAGACCCACTAGCACAAGGATCCAAAAATGGTCCATGGATAGTTACAGCCTTAGGCTCAGTAGAATCTTTATTGTGTCCCCTGATAAAAGTGTCTTCCTTTGCCAGAGAAAGAAGAATTCTTTTCCAATAGGGCCTAAAGTTGCTAAGACAGAAAGCATAAATTTCATAAGTGGGTAGCTGGAAAGACGGAAGAGAGGCCAAGCCTCCCTCCACACCTTGGTTCTCAGAACTGTGCATGCTCGGTGTTGGGAACACAGTGCCTTAGTAATGGCTGGTGGTTCGTTATATATACCACATCCTGGAGGTTAGTGCTCCAGCCCTGCAGGACATTAGCCCCAAACTAATGTCTTTTTGGAATCTTTAATAAACCACTTCCATCATTGTATTAGTCTGTCTATTTCCAGGTCATACAGCGTATATTATGACTGGTGGGTTTTTATGGTTATCCATTCATTGTTACCCTCATTAATCGTGACATGTGTCCCTTTGTCTAAGATAATGTTTTGTTGCATCCCATGTTATTAAATCAGGCATTTAATAAGTTCTCAGATGATGGTGCTGGTAAAAGCAAACCCATACTTTCAACCTAAAAAGGATAACCGTTGCTCCTTGACTGTTGAAGGATTTTGAAGTAATCAACTGGCTACCAAGGAATGGTGCCTTACTGAGGGTTCGGGGTCAGTCTCTGCTTTTGGCAGCTTAAGCAATTAAGCAGTAGCTGCACCAAGATCACTTTTAGTAACGGGAGCCCAACTCTGTAGCCTGTGCTTATACTGCACCCCTACCACTTGGGCTATGCCAACTGTATGATATTAACAAAACACTGGAATGGCTATGGACGGAGGCGGACTGCGAGCCACTGGACAAGTCATCCTGTCACCCAGATTAGTGAGTGTCTTCTCTACTATGGATACTCTCTAGGGGGGCATTATCATGAAGCCCAGAGATTCTTATGCTTTCCTGAGGGGTAGTGCAGTGTGATGGAAGTCTGTTTTCAGCCAGCAGCAACATACACACCCAATCCATTTCTGATCGTGTTTGGGTTTTCCTTCTCTGCTAGTTGGTGATAGAGAACCTCTACCCCATCTGTAAGGTCACAGATGTAACTTGAAAGAGAAAGGAGGAAGTGCAACAAAAGTAAGAGATATGGGAATCTAACCCGCTTGTTCAAGTTGCTGATCTCTCTCTGGATTTACTGAACTGATTGCTACTGCTCCTGTTCAAACTTTTTGCTGGGTGGGTGTGATAATACCTAGCTTATGACAAGAAGCCTTAGTCACACAGTAACTTGATGTCCCATGATCAGGAACTCTCTCTGTACTGCAGTCCAGCAAGAAGCTCCTCTTACAAATGGTAAGTAGTTCTCTGACCCCAACGTATGGCCTGTATGACGTTGTCTGAGGATCCCAGGCATCTGTGCTTTGACTCTGCTCTTCAGACTAGACAGAGACTACACACAACATCAGATCTGTTGGTCACATGAGCCACTCTCACTCTAGGCCCCAAACCATCAGCTTTGCAAGTTACCCAGTAAGTTCATTGTAGCAGTAATCCTAAGCACAGTATATATGTCTCTGAGATCCAAACAAAACAAAAGAAAACTCACCAAGCGCTGTGTCTCTTCTTTGGGAAGAGTACATGACCAGTAATCTGTCCTTTATGTCAAAGGAAATGGCAATGTTCCATAAGCCATTAAATCCCTAACATCTTCACTGGTATTGCAGGTCCCTGAATCTCCATGCTGTTATTTTCCCCCTTTCTGGCCCACATGTGTCTAGCCAATACACAGTACTTGCCAGTACCTGATTACTTAGCAATATAGTTGTCCAATATAGCAGACCAATTGATTAGAGTCCATGAGAATTATCCATGACAGAAAACAAGGGGATTAATGGGGTCCTGGGGATGGAGAGTTGATGGTCTTCCAAGCATAATAAAATTGCTTTGGGTCTTCTTTACTAATAGGACTATGGAAGATGCCAGTTCAGTAGTCACATATGCAATGTTAGAGACTGAGTTCCAGTAAAGATTCCACATCCAGCACAACAGCACAATTGAGAGACTACCATTTGATCAAGTTTATGGCCCATTTATGCACTGCACCCATGGAGGTCTTATGGAGGCCTCACAAGTAAATTGGATAAGAACATAATAGGAAATACCACCCATGCGTCTTTAAGTCTTTAATGTTGTCTCTAATCTCTGCAATTCCTCCTAGGGTGTGATTTACTCTCTTGGCTGAACTAGGTAGTAGAGAACAGTAGGACAGATTTAGAGGCTTTCACTCAGCCTTTCCTACGATAATGGTTATTCCCCTATAGGTCAGGGAACCAATGTGAGGGCTCTTCCAGCTGCTAGGTATGTTCACACCAATTATGTACTCAGAAAATGAGTAAATAACCACAGTGTGGATCCTTGAGCCCAATAAATCCAATGTCAGAGAGATTCAGCTAATACCTTTAATCTCCTGGTCTCTAATCACTCTAGCCACGGAATTATATTGGACTGTTGAGTTTCTGAGTGTCAGGTCAGATTTGGTGTCTAAAAACAGGGGATCCCTGGGTGGCTCAGCGGTTTAGCGCCTGCCTTTGGCCCAGGGCACGATCCTGGAGTCCTGGGATCGAGTCCCACGTCGGGCTCCCTGCATGGAGCCTGCTTCTCCCTCCTCCTGTGTCTCTGCCTCTCTCTCTATGTGTATCATAAATAAATAAATAAATCTTTAAAAAAATAAAAAAGTAAAATAAAAACATGCAAAATTTCTAAGTATTTCCTCTTCCCCAAGTAAAGACTGAAGGTCCTTTTGGAAGAAGATTGGGGATGAGCGTTGTGTATACTCACAGTAGCAGGGCAGGGTTCTTCTTTAAGGGAACCCTGCTTCCACCTCCAGTAGAGGGCTCCAATCTGCAAATTTATGGTATGGAGCCTGGGTCTGAAGCAGTGTCAGAGTTACCAAGATTTCCATGGGTGGTAGATTGGGCTGAGTGGACAGAAGAAGCACTAACTTTTGTAATGGCGAGGGTGTTTCAACGGAACAAGGACACTGGTGACCATAAGGATTGTGGAGTTCACTGGCTTAGGTAAGTGCTTTGAAAGCCTTTGAAAATAAAAGATGGCAGACCCAAGTCAAACCATAACCAAGTACAGACACATTAAAAAAAAGAGGCTATCAATGAGATCTTTCTTCTACTCATGCTGTTGAGTAGAAGCTCTACCCAGCTGAGTGGATTTTAGCCATGTCTTTTCACCGTGTCGAGACTCAGCTTCCACATCTATGATTGAACAGTTTAGTGAGATGATAAACAGAGTTCCCTCTAGTTGCAACACATCCCAGCTTCAGGAACACCACGACTCCCTACCTCAGGTTCACGTATCCTCCTATGAACCCACCAGAAGTGTAGCTGGAGAGCTTAACCATGTGATCCAGGGTCCCAAACAACTCGGGGCAATAGTTGCCCTATGATAAGGGGATCCAAAGGGAAACCTGAGTCCTATCTTGCATTTGAAAAGTTCTTTCCTGCTTGCTTGAACCTGAACAGTGTCTTAGTCCCATTTTCCCTGAATGTTCTATTCCCTCCCATGATCCCTATTTATAATTCACCTATAACTATAAATCAACACCCTCTTAGGGAATATTTCATCCACCCTGGACTGCCATGAATTGCCCACGGTTTTGCTGATGGTCAATAATTTTCAATGACTCATTCCACCCCTGCCTTTGTACCAGCTCCCTTACTGTGGAAGTCACCCCAGCTTGCTGTCCTTTGGTTACCTTTTAGAAGTTTAACTTGCTCGTCTCTTCGTGCTTGCCTACACAAAAGTTCCCTACCCATTTTCTGTAAAAGCAGTCTTTTGGCCTCCATCAGAGATCTTTTGACCTGGCTTCTTCCCACTCCCTACCTCTAAGCTAGGCCCTCGATGGGATTTTAAAGTCCTATTCTCAGAGCCCTTTGACATGCTGTCACTCTACAGCTCTGCCCTGGTCAGCCAGAAGACTTCTGTGCTGTCCACAGAGTTAATCTTTAATACCAATGTATTGTGGACTTCACAAGGGACAAAGTGTGGCAAGTAGTACCCAGGGGTGCCAGGATATTTGGCATCTCTCCCTTTTCCTGGTACACTGATTTTTACCAAATGCTAAATGCTACATGATTTGAAACTACTTCAGACAGCTCCATTGCAAAGGTGACGTGAATGCAGGAGGTGTTTGGTACTCTCTCTGATTAGTGGGTTCTCTGAGTTACTGATTAATTAGCTAAGAGAGACACTTTTTACATCGAAAGCCAGATCATGGCACGGCAGCCACTGCTACAGCCTGGGCCTGTGTACAGTTGCCATGGGGCTTTGGGAAGGCCTGTCGCAGCTGTATACAAAGACTGCTTTCTGAGAACCAGAGGCTTTTTCAATTATTAGACATCCAAAGCTTGATAATTTCTGACTTTGGATTTACATTTAGCATTTTTGTGTTTAATCAGGTGTCAGTGAGGGAAGAAAGGCACTGCTTGCTTTTTAATACAACATCACATTCATCTGCGCAGATGAAAATGCACTCTTAATCTTAACAAACAAATATGTTGCATTCTAGGTCTGGATTTTCACTATTACCAAAGCAGTTGCTGAAATACAATATTTCAGTTTTGCATGAAAGAAAAAGGACTAGAATCAGCTTCAGCAGTAAATATAAAATCTGTGTTTTAGCAGAAGCCCACTGAATAGAAATCATATACCACAGAGAAAGACAACAGATCCTTACAGCTCTATGTGTATAACGAACACAAATAGTCATAATTATCCCTGCCCCGGGGACTTAACTCCTTCGGGGGAAGGCCAGGCTTCCAGCCTCCTTCTCAAACTAAAATCATTTAGAAATATATTTGTCATCTCCTCCAGCTCTGTTTAAAAATGTTTGTAGATAGATACTGTTTATTGTGTTTTTTTCTCCCTCCTTTTTGTTTTCAGTATTCATGAGAATTAAAACCCTGGCTGTAATAAGGCATCTGTTGTAAACAAGTTCAGACAAAGGAAGCAATTTCTCTGGCAAGTAGGGGGCATGAGGAGACACAGAAGCCTGCATTATAGAAAAGCATAGATAACAACAGAAAGTAAACCTCTTTTTATCTCCACACTGCTCCCTCAGCTACCTTGTTGATCTCGAGGTCCATCAGCTTTGTAAGTTGTTTGGGGAATCATTAGACATCAAAAATATTGTGAATCTAAAAAATTTTGCATCATTTCTAATTTTATGGGTTCTAGCCACATCCATTCATAGATTTTCCAGTATCTCTCCATTCTGGACTGAGAGCAGATAGGCATCTGCCTTCAGTGTCAGTGAAAATATATCCTGCTCCATTCCCTTCCAAGGTGCGTGTGCACACACGCTCACACACACGCACAGGCATGCACACACAACACACATAAACACAGTGCACAAGCGCACATAGAGGCACACGGACACGGACATGCATACATTCTCACATACGCAAACACACACATAAGTTACACTTCCATGACCATGTGCACGGACATGCACTCACAGAGATATACTCACACACATACGCACACACACATCCCTGGCTGGGCACTGAGAAACAGTATCTGTCTTGCCCTGCTCTGTTTCAGGCCTCTGGGTTTCTGAGCTCATGCTCATTTTCATTACTGAAAATAATCATCTGCAGCCAAATTCTCCTCACTGCCTCAGGGAAAGTTCTTTCCTATCGCTTCCTCTACATCCCCCTCCCATATTAGGCCCCAAAGCCAAATCCTTTCATTTCAGAGAAAAATCACTGTCGCCAAACTGGACAGCATCTACACATAGACTAGTGTGAGGACACCACTTTGCATGTCTTGCACTGAGATCAGGGAATGGGACACAAGATCCGACAGCCTTCCTTTTCAGGACCTGGCTAAGTGGTAACCTCTCCCCTCGTCGCTCCCACCCTCAAAGTCTGTGGAGCAGCCACCGCAAAACAAGGTTGGTTTTCTCACACCCCCTGCGCAGGGACTGTGTCTTACTCAACTCTACGCCTGCAGCGCCTAACACAGTGCCTGCCACAGAACAGAATCCAATAAAGATCCAAATAAATGAACCCCCAATGTGAGATTGTTTTCCCTCAAACCCCGATATACATACTCATCAGTGTGTGTGCCTGTGGACCAGGGAGCAGGAGAAGTCACAGGATAAACACAGTACATCTTCCTGGAAAGTCCATTTTATTCCTATTAAGTTGTATTTAAAAGATTATTTTTCTATTAAAGCAAACACTAGATAAGGAGAACCTAATAAATGTCATGTTGGTAGTTACGATAAAGATCTTAGGTTTTGAAGGCAGTTTTAAATTCTATACCTACCACAGATTAGTAATATGACCTCTAATAAATTTTTTATATTTCTCCAAACATTTTAATTCTCTGCTGTAAAATGGAGGTCATAATAACTGTCTCGTAGAGATTTTGAAATTCAAGGAAGAGAATATGTGCAGTGACATTGGAGGCAGTGGCCATAACAATAAATATGACAGCAGCAGTATGGTAATGCTGCCAATAGTCCCAGCGACGCTGATGTTAGCAGGGGCAGTTGTAACAGACACAGAAGTAAACAGCAAAAGCCCAGAGGAAAGGAGGGAGCCAGGCAGGGAGGAAGTGATTGAGTAAACCAACCAATTAAGACAAGTTAACCCAAATGCAAGGGGGCTCGCCCTTCGGGGCAGCAGCCACCAGTGGCAATGACTTAATCCGGTCACTTTGTTGTACAGACAAGGAAACTGAGGCAAACTGAGGCTCAGAGAACTAAACAAAGCAATTCATCCGAGTCCATCACAGTTACCAAGCAGGCCGAGTCTAGACCCCATTCCCAACTCCAGAGGCTAGGCCTTCGAGGCTGCAGTCTAATCTGTTCAGCGTTGAAAATAATCATTATTCCTATGTGATGGTAAAAAGATATGCCCATGCTCATGTTCAAAAGCAGTCAATGGTCACATGTGCCAGAGCAGAGTTGAACCCGGACTGCGGAGTCCTAAAATCAAATTACAGCTCTGCCATTTCCTAAATTTCTAACTGTGGCCAAGTTACTTCATCTCTCTGAATCATCATCCACATGTGGAGGGAAGAGGATTATATCTACCTTGCAGGTCAATGAGTCAATTAGAGAAAATGCATCGGAGTGTCTGGTGGCACATACTAGCACGCACTTAAATGTAGCTTTTATGTATTCATCCATTTTCTTTATCCTATAACTAATTCTTAATAATCACTGTAAATACACTCACCAATCTGGTAGGAAAAATAATTATCATGCCAATAGTATATTCTGAACATGTCAAAAACTAGGGTGATCAAATAGATTAGAAATTCAGGGGCTTTGTGGCTTTATCCTGAGAGTCACTGGAATATCAATGACCATAATAATGATAATTGATTCTTCTTGGTCTAAATTTCTTCACCACTACAGCATATGTAGTATTTGGGGGTCAGGGGCAGTGATTGTAATATAATTTGAGCATTTAAAAGGCAATGAACTTTCTGTGAACAATAGCAAATAATAACTAAGAAGCAGACAAAGCACTTGAAACAGGTGAATCATAGTATTTTCACTTTTGATGTGGTTTTCTTTTTTCTTGTTTAAAAGGATCTGACACTCCAAAGAGCATAATGTCTTTCTTGTGTCCTGATCTAGAAATCAAAAGACCTACATTGTATTTGTGGCAAAAAAAAAAAAAAAAAGTGAATTACGGGGGCACCTAGTAGCTCAGTGGTTGAGCATCTGCCTTTGGCTCAGGTCGTGATCCCAGGGTCCCTGGATCGAGTCTCACAATGGGCTCCCTGCAGGGAGCCTACTTCTCCCTCTGCCTATGTCTCTGACTCTCTTTCTGTGTCTCTCATGAATAAATAAATAAAATATTTTTTAAAAAGTTAGTTATGGAATAACCATACAAATTATTTCTCTGCCCTTCAACTTAGCTCATCCCTTATCACCAATACTAATACAAAGAAAAAATGCAAAGAAAACAAAAAGTTGGCAGTATCATCTTGTAATAAAAGATAGTTATTTAAATAAAAAATATTTAGTTTTGTTTTAAATATATATTTAGTATTACTAAAAACTTACTAAATCATTATTCTCCTCACTTCTCCTCCACCTGGGGAAACCCCACTGTGGAGCAGCACTGGCCAGTTGGAAGAAGCTAAAGATTAGGACTGGAAATCACAAGACATTGGACAGAGCCAGATGGGCCACCCTCTGTGTGACTCTAAGTGGTCTTGGACCCTATCTGTCCTGGTTTCAGAGAGATTACACTGTATCTCTAATACCCTTTCCAGTTCTAGCTTTTATATCTCTGACTCAGCCCAGAAGGGTGCAGAAGGATTAAAACCATAACTCTTCCTAAGGTAGAGGACATTGGGGAGACCTCCCCAAGTCTTGCTATATGCTGATATCAAAACAGGGTGAGAGAGTGGAGTTATGAGATCTATGGAGATAATATATCAACCCCTGGTACACACATAATTCCCAAATATTCAAATTCTAATCTAGATCCTGCTGTGAGAATATTTTGCAGATGTCACTAAGAACCCATATTAGTCAATCCTAAGAAAACGAGATAATCTGGGTGAGTGTGACCTAATCAATCACAGGAGCCCTTTAAACAAAGAGAGAGATGACCTCCCCCCAACCCCACGCAGTCTTAGAGGAAGAAGTCAGAAAGACACGTTCTTCCTGGCCTAGAAGAAGCAAAACCACGTTGTGAATTGCCAATGGGGGCTACACAGTGAGGAGCTAAGAGTTGCCCCTGGCTGACAGCTAACAGGAGAATGTGGACCTCAGTCATAGAATCAACCACAAGGAAATGGATCCTGCCAGCAACCATTGACCTTGAAAACATATTTCTTCCCCCGAGTCTCCAGAAGAGAACACAATCTGGTCAGCATTTCAACCTTGTGATGGTCTTGAACACAGAACCCAGCCTTGCCATGGCCAAATTTTTGACCTGCAGAACTGGGAACAAATAAATAGGTGCTTTTGAAGCCACTTGGTTCATAGAAGTTGGTTACGCAGCACTAGAAATCTACCATGTTCCTATGACTAGAGAAAATAACGTGCAATTTGGTAGCTTTTCCTTTAATCAAATAATATTTCTTTAACAATCAATTTTAAGTTGATTAAAACTTCACATAGCTCAGCTGCAATGTTATTCTGCTTCCTGTGAACGTCCTATCAGAAATCACCAGCATCAGGCTTTCTGCAGGTACGCAGAACTGGCCCTTCTTGTACCATAAGGCAACTTTCTCTCAAGAGAAAACATGGGCTCCCAGGAGGCAAAAGGCACTGCTATTCCACAGCATTCCCTACCCTGTCACAATGTGCTTTGTGTACATTTCAAGTTTAAATATGAATGATATCATCCCAGAACTCCACCCATTAGACCTTGTTTTTCTTTATTGCATTAGGACATTTTATTTCAGGTTGGCGAGAATGAATGAGCAAGCTGTTGGTCAGGAAGCTGAGATGTGCTGGAAATTTCCCAGTGATTCATTTGTGGAGAGGATGGCAGGGGCTCTGAATGGGCAACGAGGGGAACAGTCATAGGAAGGGATTAGGAGTATCTTTAAACCAGCCTCCTATTGTTTAGAATCAGGCAGCTTCCTCCAGGTCTTCCACTTTTGGGTCCAGGGGGCTGCAATAGCATGAGCAAAAGTCAAGGGCACCTGCGGTCCTCTGAAACAGGAGGATGACACAGGGAGGGTGTAGAGAAAACACCAAAAAGAACATTTTTTTTCTTTCCCTCAGACAATTGAAAGCTGAGGAATGAATAGGTTTTATGTGTTTTGTTTTGTTTTACTTCATGTTTTGATCAAGCCTTCCCCTAAAAAGATAACGCCAGAGATTTCACTAAAGGCACAACCAGAGCGCCACCATGTGGTAGAGCCTTTGCGAACTGACGCGGTCTTGCAGAGTTGGCAGATGGACGGAGTATTGCAAGGGAAGAAAATTTGTAAGAATGGGTTTACACATCGTCACAAAAGCCAGAACTCTTCATGCAAAAGATCGTGCATGTCTTCGAAAGCTTGGTGATAGGCTTAATTTTTTTTTAACTGTCATATTCCTGCAATATGTGTGACAGTGACTCTCATAGCTAACACTACAAAATTATCATCCACGTGATTTCAAAGTGAAGTTATTTTATTTTGTTGCCTTGATTATTTTCTAAAAGAAAGAATGAGGCTAGCACTAGTATCCATCATGGGACAAGACAGCATTTGTTCTGGCTCACGAAAAATCACATCCATGCAAATTCCTCATGGCTATCATACTGCTTGAGTTTGTTGATGTTGGTGGAATTGGTGAATTTTGAGATTATTTGTCTGGTTGTCGGGTTGTTGTTGTTGCTGAGCAGATAGAAAAAAATGTCACCTGCTCCAATTTGAATGATCAGTTCCAATTTTTTTGTGTCCTCATATCCCTCTGCTCTAGATTTAAATTCTGGAAGGGAGTGTCTGATTAGCTTTGCTTGATCTGATCAACTTTATCCACCTATGATTCTTGACTTACAGTCTCACCAAGACTAGATGCAATGGAGGAGCAGCTCCCTAGGAAAACTGGGCTCACAGTAGTAGGGGAACAGGGAGAAACCGGCAGAGGACAAACACATCGTGTGCCATTTCGAGGGCTAGTCTATCACTGGACCCTGCCACAGACTAAAGGCGTGGCATAGGTGCCATAATGTCCTACTTACTGATATTGCTGAATGATACAGACCAAGCTCCTTCTGATATGTCTGAAGTCTTCTGGTCAATGGACATTGTGCCAATGTGGCCTCCCCAGCTAAGTTCTATCATCAAAGTCACTGAGGTTGCCTGCCACTTGATTACAAGTCCCCCAAGGAAGACACAATATCTGAGGGCCATTTCTGACCTGAAGACATTTGTTTTATTTTTAATACATATTGACTAAGTCTCAATTTTCTCCTACTTTAATGGGAAACAGCAGGAGAATACTCAAAAAGGACCTGAGACCCACTTGACACCTCAGTGAAATGATTTTTTCCCTTTTGCAAGGAGATTAAGGCATCAAGTAACAGTGTTATTATTGCTTTTGTGTAAAGTGTGCTAATGCCTTTGTGCCCCTTCCAAGAAAGAACTTGTTTGTGATGAAAGAGATTCATGTCAGATCCTCCACGACAAGTTATTCTTTGATATTTATACTATGTTTAAATGCGCTTTGCCAAAAAAAAAAAAAATCTTCCTTTCTTTGAGGACTCGGGGCTGCTTACTCTTCAGATATATAATCTATATATAGATTGGGGAGAACCAGTGGCCCAGATCAAGAGAGAGAAAGTTGTTATAAATTGTCACTTTGGTCTCTTAATTTATCACCAGGATGAAATTATGGAAGCAATGAGAATGTTCCAGCCCCTCATCTCCCTGCTTCCCCTGAATGAGTCAGTGGTACCTGAGCACATTCATTTAAGGCCTCCATGATCCCTGATGCTTTGACCTCCATGGGAGTCTCTTGATATTTCATGATTCCTAGTTCATTCAGTGAAAGAATCAGTATGTTCTTGCTCCAGAGAGATGGCCTAGACTTGCAGGCCCTCAACTAGAACCAGACATTTCATCTTCTGACTCAGGCCACAGCCCTCTCCCTAGACACTCTGTTTCTCTTCTTTTACTGATGTCTGCATGGCGTTACTTTTATATTACAAAATCATGTAAACAAAGATTATTAAAATCATGGAATGAAAATTATTAAAAGTACATTAATATTATACATTGAATATTATTTATCAAAATGATATTAAAATATTAAGACTAAAGGAGATACTTAATCATCCTTGTGTATATAGTTGATCCTTGAACAATAGGGGTTTGAACTGTGAAGTTACACTGATACACGGATTTTCTTTTTTTCTTTTTTTTAAAGACTTATTTATTTACTCATGAGAAACAGATACATAGGCAGAGAAGCACACTCCCTGTGGGGAGCCTGTTGCAAGATTTGATCCCAGGACCTCGTGACCAAGACCTGAGCCAAAGGCAGATGCTCAACCACTCAGCCACCCAGGTGCCCCCCGACCACCTATTTTTTTTAATAAAAAATAATTCAGTGATGCAAATATATTTTCTCTTATGATTTTCTTAATAACATTGTCTTTGCTCTAGCTTACTTTATTGTAAGAAAATAGTATATAATACATAAAACATAAAAAGTATGTGTTGACTATATTGTTGGTAAGGCTCTGGTCAATAGTAGGCTATTCGTAAAGCTTTGGGGAAATCAAAAGTTATATGTGGATTTTTGACTACATGGGGGATCAGTACTCCAAACCCCTGCATTGCACAAATGTCAACTGTATATATATATATATATATTTTTACTTTGTTTTATTAATATTTTATTTATTTATTTATTTATTTATTTATTTATTTATGCCATCAAATAGTTTTAAAGTTGCTTTACAAACTGTTGCTGTTAGTTTCAAACAATTTGTGAGGAGAAAGATTCTAAGATTCTCTTAGTAATATAGATTTTAATAGTTAATTTCAGAGATATTTCTTGTCTTAGAGAATTATTTTTTAAACTACCTTCAAGACAAATTATATTATAAAATCTCCTAGGCTACTGGGCAATTTTTCATAGCTATAGTTGACTCATTGTGCACTTCATCCCAATGCTGCTCTCTTTGGTGCCTTTTTTTCTAATTTCTATAAAAAGTCATTAGAGGGAGTTATTTTCTCCAAATTTCCCATTATTTCTATGCAAACAGCAAAAACAAGTTGTTGGTTGAAGACAGAATTGATTGAGGAGATGTATCGTTGGCATATGTGTATGCTGCCTCTGTTAGGTCTTGGTAATTGCTGTGTAAGAAAATTGAAGAAAAAAAGATTATGTACAATATACCTAATAATGTAGATACTACTAATGATAGAAATGTTAAAAATAAGAATTTGTATTCAGCTTTGCTTTATTTTTCTTCTAGACTTTCCATCCCTGACTTTAGAAAGTGAACAAGTTGATTTATACCAGTTTTACAGGAGAGAAGTTCATTTGGTGACTCCCCTCAGGGTAAAATCCAACTCCTTAAATTGACATATGATGCATTTCCCAACATAGCCTCAGTCACTCTTACTCAGCTTGTTCCCAGCATTTTTTTTTTAATTCTGGCTATCTTCATGTTGCTATTACCCAGGGATACATATGCTCTCTTACTTTGGATGCTGTTTTCTGTACTTGAAATATCTTTATCTTACTCATCCCTCATAATCTAGATCAGAGGTCAGTAAACCATGGCTCGTGAACCAAATTTGGTCTGCCCTTCTGCCTGTTTTTGTAAATAAAGTTTCATTAGTATGCAGCCATTTACACATGGTCTATGCCTGCTTTCATACTACAACTGCCAAATTAAGTAGTTAGAACAAAGGCTGTCTGGCCACAAAGCCTAAAATACTTACTATCCAGCTCTACAGTAAACACCAACCTCTGGCCTACATCAATACCACTTTTCTTGGGAAGTAATCACTCCATCTTAGTCACCTAGTCAATAGATCATTTCTGATCCTAGAGCATTCTTGATAAGATACTAAAGAGTACCTACCACTGTTTGCAAATTCTTTTACATATCTATCCTTCCCAGAACAACTGTTTCTTCCTCACACACAGGGATGGTTTCATTTATTGCTGTATGGCCAATTCCTAGTGCAGTGCCTGAATTAGAGAAAGCGCTCAGGCGAGGTTGGTGGCACAGTGAATGAAGTATTTGAAGAATCAACTAAAACCCATTAAGCAGAAAATGAGAAGGAAAGTAAAGTTTTCTACTTTGTTTCTTTGAATATGTTACTCATTATAGCTTTACGAGAGTTAGAGATTTCTGGGGGTAAAGGGGAGGGCAGGAATTGTTTCCTAGTTTAGATGTCTTCTGTAAATTAAATTCAAGAGGTGCTGTAGTCAACAAAAGCCCAAGACACTATCTCTAGGAAGTTCAATGTAAAGAAGGGTGGCTGTAAAATATTGTCACTGATTTTTAAAAATACCATAAAACATAGCAACTAAATGTCAACATAATCTCTTTTAAACAATTCATCATAGGAAATCATATACTTTCTCTAAAACTTCCACCATTAGTTGAAACTTGCTTTTTGGTGGGGTGCCTGGATGGCTCAGTGGTTAAGAGTCCACCTTTGGCTCAGGTTGTGATCGTGGGGTCTTGGGATCGATTCCTATATCCAGCTCTCCACAGGGAGCCTGCTTCTCCCTCTGCCTGTGTCTCTACCTCTCTCTGTGTGTCTCTCATGAATAGATAAATAAAATCTTTAGAAAAAAAATTACCTTTATGATAAATTCCTTCCTAGGTTGTAACTAGTGCATTTAACACTCTCCCATGCCTTGGGGTGAAAGGGTACTTATTTTTTTTCAATGTTCCACAGTTATCTAGTGACAGATGTGTTATGAAAAAGGTAGCTTCTAAAAATTGGGAAATACTCTTTTGAATCTAACAAGACGTATTCATATAAAACAACAAGGTTGAGTTTCTTGTACATATTTGTAATTGACTCATTTAACGAATACCAACTGAGTTCTTGTTATATAAGGCACTGTGGTCAGAAGGCAACTCCAAATGCTTCAAAAATATTCTGACAATGGTAGCATCATAAGAATACATGGGAGGCCCTGAAAACATATAGTGAATACTTACAAAAGAGATCTAGCCACACAGACTGAGCTATGGATGTAAACTCTTACTTAGGCCATTAGCCAAAACTGAGCAGGAAAGCATCAACCCTTAGCACTGGTTGGGGAGGGAAGTATCTTCCTCCTTTAAAAAAAAAAAAAAAAAAAATATATATATATATATATATATATAATTTATTTTTTCATGAGAGACACAAAGAGAGAGGGGTAGGGGGAGAAGTAGGCTCCATGCAGGCAGCCTGACATGGGACTTGATCCTGGGTCTCCAGGATCACACCCTGGACTGAAGGCTGAGCCACCCAGGCTGCCCTCTTCCTCCTTTTCAAGTCATAAAAGCATAGACAACACTAGATTGGTATGTAGGAGCCAGAAGCAGAACAGGCAGGGTCAAAGGGAGCAAAACTGAGGCAAAGAGCAGACGTGAAGGTCAAGTGGGAAAAGCTGAGTCTAGAATTAGAACTCAGGGCCAAGTGTTAGGTTACCAACAAGGAAAACCATTGGTAAAGAGTTGAGTGAGCACAGAAGCAAGATGCGAGTCAGTGGGAGGGATAAAAGAAGAAGATGATCCAAAGCTTCATGAACAGATGGGTTCCTAGCGGTCCCCTTTTATCAGATATTGACAAGGTGGAAGGTGTGTGGGTCAGCATGGGCTAAAGGCACAAGGTCAGAGCAGAAATTAGACCCCGTGTTCAGATAAGAGGAAACAAATAATAGAAATTTTCGAAGCTGTCACTCTTAGCAGCAACCTGCTCCTTCCATCTTTTTGTGTTGGAAAAGCATTTGGACATACCAGGGTAGGCCACTCCCTAGGACATAGTCTGTAAAAGCTGGTAAACACAAAATGCTTCAACAAGGAAACTTCCTGACAGCTTCTACTTCTGCTATCTTCCCTCTTTCCAGCCCTCAGAAGAGCTGTGTACGGAGATACAGATGAGAAGTCTGTCAGGAGGCACTCCCTTATGACCCATATATTTATAGTCTCTAGCACTGTAAGGCATGTAACTCCTCCAATAACCCACTGAAGGATTTATAGTGAGGCCTCTCTCAAAAACAAAATGCCTCCCAGGCACAAATCATTATCCCATTTTTATTTTGTGGTATGAACGGAGGTTATATTCACCTGCAAGTCAAGTGCAAAGAACATTGCAATTCAGAACCCAAGATCTGTGCTTACTAGTTACTTTTTGCACTGACAAGGAGCTTCATACAAATAGAATTGCCATAATGTTTATTTTCCTGGCAGCCAAAATTGTAATGCTCTTACTGACATTCAACTGTCTGCAGCATCCTTGAAGATAAATTGAGAGAGAGAGAGAAAAAACAAAACTAAGCGACTCACTAACCGAGAAAAACATTCTGGACTTTATATAAAAGAGGACACTGGAAGTATGGTTTTTTAGGCACCGTGGGCTATCTTAAACCCAGAGTGGCTTAAAAGCAAGGAGGAATAGACGTGGAGTCACTGTTAGGAGAATGTCCACTTTATAAGCTGGAAACTTTTTCTAAGTGGGGGGGACTTGGAGACTCTCTCTGGGAAATGACTACGTCCCACTCTTGTACTGAACTAATTAATCTTTAAAAAATAATCGGGAAGAAGGAAACCTGAGAGGACATCTGGAGGTAGATTTCCAAGCTGGGCTAATTACCAGACTCCCCTGGGAGCGATCAAAGACTATGGAAAGAAAGGAAACTAGTCTCTGGGCTCCACCTGCGACTAATATGGCTCATAAGCCTGGGGTGTGGCTCACACTTTTGTCTCTGAAAGGCCTGGCCAGGTGATCTGAAGATCAGCCAGGTTTAGGAACCACTGATCCATTTCATTCTCCCCCCACAGGAGAGATCACCTGGAATCTAATGGATCTCCATCCTAATGGAGATTTTTTTTTTTTAAGATTTTATTTATTTATTCAGGAGAGACACAGAGGGAGAAGCAGAGACACGGGCAGAGGGAGAAGCAGGCTCCATGCAGGGAGCCCGACGTGGGACGTGGGACTCGATCCCGGGTCTCCAGGATCATGCCCCAGGCCAAAGGCAGATGCTTAACCGCTGATCCACCCAGGCGCCCACCCCCCCCCCCCATGGAGATTAAAAACAAAAACAAAAACAAATCAACACTTTTTAAAGTAAGAGGGAATTCCATACTTTTTTCCAGCAAAAAATCTATTTATACTTTAAAGCCCGCCTACAGATAACCTACATATCTAGACTCTGCTTAGTTACCTTTGGATTAAGATTCCACATTATAAAGTAATTCATTAGTAAAATTATATACATGTTCTTTTTTACTGTTAAGTATTTGAAAAGTACAAAAGTAAAAACCTATTGTCCTCCAGTTATGTTGATTTATTTTTATTTTTACCTCAGATCTTTTTTGTGATTCTCTGTTTTGAGAAATAAAAATTGGGAGAAAAAGTTAGGTTTCCTCTATTTCTCTCACAGCTTCTGTTGTATGTGCCATCTTTCCTTCTCTCCAACAAGGCAAACACTATCACAGATTTGCCAAATACACAGTTGACGATTTTACACTTTCTCCCCATACTGAATCCATTAACAATATACATATTGGTTATTTTTTAAATTTGCATAGACGATATCATACCTTATTTAACATTCTAAAACTTGCATTTCTCTTTCAACATATTTTCCAGATCTACGTTGATACATATATATTGAATTCATTCATTTGAAATACTGTGTGAACATCCTGTCATATAAATATACCACCATAATATATCTACCCATTCTCTTACTGGTAGATATTTGAATTTTTTAAAAATTGTTGCCTTTACAAAAGATGTTACTGGAGCATTCATATATTTTCCTCTTAATAAATATGTACAGGAACTTCTCTAAGTATTTGAGTTTAACTGCAAAGTTATAGGATATATGCATTTTCAAATGTATTAGTGTCAAATTGTTCTCCAAAGTACTGGATAAGACTTTAATCAGCAGTTTATGATGGTATTGTTTCCCACATCTTTACCAACATTGACATTATCATTTCTTTACAAATTGAGTGAATCTGATGATACTTCAGTGTTGTTGTTGTTGTTGTTTTTTCTCAGTGTTGTTTTGATGGCAATTTTCCCCAATTACTTGTGACATTGAGCCTATTTTTATAATTTCATTGTACATTCAACATTCCTTAGCACTTTTGTCTATTGAGCAAAATATTCCTCTAGAGAAATGTCTTAACCTAAACATTTCTCTTTCCATTTTTACAATCCACTCACCCAGTTGTTTACATTTTTTTATCAATAATAATGGGTCCATTCAGGGTAGGGAAGACTAAAACAACTAACAAAAATACCAAATCACCTCAAAATATCCTATAATACTGAGCACCTACTAAACGACAACACAGTATCACGGTAGAGTGTGCCATCTTTGGAGCTGAACTACCTGGTTTAAATCCCGTCTCCACCATTTGCCAGCCAGTAACTGAGAAAGACTTCTTAACCTCTCTGAGCCACAGTAGCCACATAAACAAAATGAAGGTAATAATAGTACCTAACTATTGAAAGTTAAAGTAGACAATAAACATAAACCATTTAGCACAGTGTTAGGGACATAATAAATACTCAAATACTAGTTATTTTACTGTCATTATTGGTAGGAGGATAGCAGTGGCATTGGTCATGTTTTGCCATCCCCAGCATGTAGATTTTAGATGGAGATTAGCATGCAGAAGGTTCATCAGAGAGTGCTCTTGAGATTGCCACATGGAATACAGGGAAGGAAAGGAGGAATGCCCAACCAGTACCCAACAATGAGAACTAGTCCTGATGCATTTCAATAATCCATACCTTACAACTTACCAGAAATATCAAAAGTATTGCCCTTTGTCCCTGAACCACACTGAACTGTAAGAAGGAGGCAAGGTGGGGGGGTGGGGGGGTGAGGTGCAGGCAGGGAAGGTGAAAAGAATGAGGAAGAGGCAGAAAAGAATAGTCTCTGGAACTATTCTAAACATCTTACACGTTAACTAAAATCTCACAAAATCTATAGGATAATCCCAAGTCAACAAATGACCACAATGAGAGCATCTAAGTAACTTCCTGATGGTCACACAGCTAGGAAGTGGGTACAGCTAGAATTTGAACCCAGGCAATGTAGCTTCAAAAATGACGCCCCTCATCGCTGTTCCGGACTGCAAGAATGCATGTCGATACCACTAGCAGGCTGTAACCGTGCATCATTATTTCTATTACAGGTCTCTCCTAGACACTCTGCTAGGTGCTTTACTAACATCATATAATTTAATCTAATCTCTGTATAACTCATCAAGGGTTGCATTTTTATCCGCATTTCTAGCTGAAGAAAGTAGGGGATGTTAAGTTACTTTCCCAAAGTCATACAAGTTAAAAGTAGAGCCAGGATTTCACTCCATGCTTGTTTGGCTCTGAAATTCAGTGTTCTTTCCCATGATAATGTGGTTTTATTTTTGACAAAGGACCTCCTTTTCAAGGAAATTGATGACTATATCATACCTCTTATGTCATGTGTTCCCCTCAGATAAATAATATCAATTTGTCAACTTCCTTATTGTTTACATTGTCTCATGTTGGCACCTTTTGAATATTCTCCATGTACATTGCCTTATTTAATTACAGAATCAGAATTGAGCATGTAAAGGCTTTGACAATTTTGAGTACCTAATGGGAAAGGTGCCAAGTGTTTCCTACATTCTGAATTCCCATTTAGCATTTCAATGCCATAATTACCTTTTCAAGAGCAGAATTGCTGTACTGACTCATGTTTAATATGCTTTCTGAGGTGACCAGTAGACCTCTTTCTATGGTGCTCAGAGTTCAGACTTCCTACATGTTCTAGCTGTATAATTTGCTTTAAAAGTATTCTAAGAATATTTAGTCCTTGTCAAGTCTACAGCACTTACCTATGCCTAATTATCCTATTTTAAAATTAAAGCATTTTACTGATATGAAATTAGTAAAAAAAATTACAATCTTTCCATACTAGATTTATCCAAGATAATTCTTAATATAGATAAGATATAAAATAAGAGGAGTTTTACATAAATTCTACTATGATTTCTCTATCCCTACCCATGGGTACAACTTAAAAGTTGCACTCATTCTAAAAATCTTAATTCTAATGAGGTACCTTAAACACTTCTTAGAAGTCTCTCTGTGTGTTTA
Source organism: Canis aureus (assembly GCF_053574225.1). Classification (NCBI taxonomy): domain Eukaryota; kingdom Metazoa; phylum Chordata; class Mammalia; order Carnivora; family Canidae; genus Canis; species Canis aureus. The sequence continues at coordinate 25,531,130 of NC_135616.1, forward strand.
TTTATTCTCAGGTGTACAGATTAACGTAGTGGGACTCTAAGAAGCCGCAACAGTCTAAACAACTTGCAAACTTCAGCCTCCTATGAATATCTTAAGTGGATCTATTTGATCAGCTGTCTCATTTTGTTGGAAAACCGCCACCATGGCCTTTTTAGTTTTGCAACGATAAAGCAAGAGCTACTCATTTTTCTTGAGGAAGACCCTCAATGTAGTGTAATCTAAATGCAGTTGTTTTAGCCAGAGACAATATTCTGGATGATCATGTAAATTAGGTCTCTACAAACATTGATACTGTGTGAGAAAAACACTGTTTTTTTCTCTCTATGGGTTTAGACTGCCCTGCACTTGTTCTCAGATGCTATTTTTATTAAAACAGTGAGCATCACAAAAATCATAAGCAGAGAATTTGGCGGTTCTACATGGACATATAGGTATATTTCTGGCCTCACACTAGAGAAAGTATAGAATGTGCCAGAGGGAAGATCTGTCTGTGCTTGCAGCTCCACACAGATGTGCAGGTGACTCACAATTCCCATAGGACTGTGGGAAAGATTCTAAGGCCAGATGAATTTATTCTGATGAATTGTGGGTGTTCAAGAGCAAGGCCACACCCCTCTGAGTAGGGGTGTAATTTATTTTAAAGGAATTAATTTACCTATCAAACTATTAATCATGTCTTTTCTATCTACATCCACACCCCTCCACCTCACCCTGGTCAATGCCTTCCATTCTCATGGTATTGAATGAAATACAACTGAAAACTTCTAAAATTTTCTAAATCCAATTGCCTACTCAAGATATCCACTTGGATGTCTAATATATCTCGGACTCAACCTATGTTCAAAACTGAGCTCTTTGTCTTCCCAAGCACACTTATTCCTTCTTCAGTTTTGTACTTTTAAGCCCCAGATAATTCTGTTCCTCCAGCAGTAAGCCAAAACCCTTGGACACATCTGATTCCTCTTTGTCTCATACTCCTCATCTGACACATGTCTCAATGCTACATTCAAAAAACATCTATAAATCTGATCAATACTTAACACCTTGAATGCTACCACCCAACCCAATACACCAAAATCTTTCCTCTGCTTTATTGTCATGGCCTCTTAACTGATCTCTCTGATCTGCCCGACATCCCTGAAGGCAGTTCTCACCTCTGCAGCCTAGTGAACCTGTTACTCTGCTCCATGCCCTTGCCTCTTACTCAGAGCACCTTACGATTGCCTACAAGGTCCTTACAATCTGATTCCCCTCATATCCCCTATGCCTACCTCCAACCTGGTCCAGCTCCATCTCTGACTTCATCTCCTAATCTTCTCCACATTTCACATCATAGTAGATATGTGGACATATCGGTTTCCTTGCTGTTCCTCACAGTTAGTAGAAATTCTTACAGCTCAGGGCCTTTGCACCTGTTGGTCCTTGCACCAGGAATGCTCTTCCTCCAGATACCGACATAGCTTGTTCTCTCAGATCATTTTTCCAGGTCTTTCTTAGACATTTCTTTCTCAGTGAGGCCTTTTCCAATCATGTTATTTTAAATTGTAATTTAAAATAAATCACATCAAAATCTTCATCCCTTTCCCTACTTTATTTTTTTCCCAAAGGGCATATCACCATAAAATAACATCTATCTTTCCCAAAATATTTTGTTCATTGTCCAATTTCTCCTACCAGAAAAGATTAGCACTATAAGGGCAGGAATTTATACCTTTCCTTCCCTAACCACTGGTATCCTTCAAATGTAGCACATAATTGTTCAACAAATATTTGTTGAATAGATCATTGAATGGCTCCTGAAAACAAAGAATCTGGGACAGGAGATAGATATTTCCTAGGTCATTTTTGAGGAGCCTAGTACCACTTTCGTTAGTATTCCCAGAGCATTTCCAGTGTAGTAATGGGGATGGGGATGGCAATGGATTGATGTAAGTCCTAGAACATGTCAAGGGACACTAGGTGATTTGAAATGTATCCAGCTTTCTGTGTAAAATTTCTGATTTAGAGTGAGATAGAAAAGGAAAAAGGCCTCCATGTCTGTGTTCAAACCAAAGGATCTTCCGCTGCAAACCATCATAAAGAATTGGAAATTTAGGCTTAGTTGAAACAGTTTACTATGGGTACATTTTATTAGGAAATCACACACTTCAAAGAGACTCAAAGAGCCTCCAGATTTTCTTTATTGGTGGGAGCAAATTCAGAAGGATAAGTAAACATGATGGAATTTAAACCACCAGTTTGGATTTGGGAAATTGGCCACCAGAGGAGAAATCCTTGATAATCAAGGTCCCAGCATAAGCATGCTTAATTGTCATTGGTCTGAAGGTTCCCAGAACAATATTAGGGACCTGGTCAGAATCCATGCTCCCCTTTTGTCTTCCATTATGATAACTGGAGAGAAAGAGAGCAATATGGACAATCTGAACTCTGTACTCGTTAGGACTTATTCAGTATAAAGTAGCTCTGGGAGTGGGGGAATGGGGAATTAAAATTAAATATATATATTTATATATTCTATCTATGAAGATAAAAAGCCTAGTGGTTTTTTTTTTATGATTATACAGGACATAAGAATTTATGACAAATGTAGATTTTTAAGAGAGGAGACTATACACACACAGCTATATGAATGAAAAAGATTGACCCAAGCTACTGGGATGGGGTTCCATCCACCATCCACTTCACCCCTAAACCCAAACACTATTGCTTTAGAAACCTAACTTGGTGCTTTGTGAGAAGAGATTCTGAGAAAACACATGCAGGGGCTGGGCTTGGTCTCTGAATACAGCAGAAAGGCAATAATACAATACAAGCAGACACAGGATAGGTGTCACTGATGAGCAAAGCTAAGTAAACCACTTACACTTCATAGGAACAGTAAAGTTCCACTGACCTCTGGGCTCTAGAGAGAAATCAGGAGAGAGAGAAAAAAGAGAGAAAGAGAGCATGAAGGAGATAAAATGGAAACAACTTCTGACCTTTCACGCCTTTCTCCACAGTAGGTATTGTCTTCCTCACCTTTGCCATATAATGTCAGCTCTGGGAGTGATGGAAGGTCCTAGAACTCTGCACTGAGACCTCTTGTCCCATTACAGCCTCAAAGGCCCACCCCCTGAGGTCACCTTTCTTTCCACCCTCAGTCATCACTTCTCCATCCTTCCCCCCAAGCTGATTCATTCTCAATCTAAGGAACTTCTCACCTAAATAACCCATTAAGTAATTCTAAACTCTTACAAAATAGAGATGGCAAAACCCATGTGAGAGAATTAGACCAGTTGGTTTGGCAAGTGCTCAGACATGGGTGATTTTTAAGAGCTGTGGGGATGATTCTAATGAAGGTAGGTGAGAAACATTGCTCTCGGGATGCCTGGGTAGCTCAGCGGTAGAGCGTCTGCCTTTGCAGGGCATGATCCCGGGGTCCTGGGATCGAGTCCTACATCAGGCTCCATGCTCCCTCTGCCTGTGTCTCTGCTTCTCTCTCTCTCTCTCTCTCTCTCTCTTTCTCTCATGAGTAAATAAATAAAATCTTAAAAACAAAAAAGAAACATCACTCTCCATCCTCTTCGTCTTTTTTTTTTTAAGGTTTATTTATTTATTCATGAGAGACACACAGAGAGAGAGGCAGAGACACAGGCAGAGGGAAAAGCAGGCTCCATGAGGGAGCCCAACATGGGACTCGATCCCGCTCCAAAAGCAGCGCTAAACCACTGAGCCACCTGGGCTGCCCGCACCTCTTAGCCTCTTAGTCTTAACCTAAACTTGGTCTCCCCCTCCAAACTGGTATCCTTTGACCTCTTTCAAGTTCAAGCTTTTTCTTAGAAATCCCAAGTGCCTCAAGACAAGGGGTGTCACTTGTCTTCTAGCTGCTAAATTTTGGAGAAACTTTCTGCAATAAACCCTCCTCTGTGGAGATCTGAGTTTCCTGCCTAATAGCCTTTATCTTTCCTCATTCATATAATTTACACACACCCCTCTTCTGCTCACTTTTCAAGCCATCTCCTACCATAATTCTGGGTAATTCTATGAACATGTAAACCATTCATCTGTCACCCTGGCTTCATGATTCTTTGACCTTCATAATTAATTGCAATTGGCCCCTTCTCCCCTTCTTGTCAGAATGACTACACCTTGGGCTTTGACATTACTCACAATTGCTCCACCTCAGAAACCATTTGCAGCATTTCTCAAACCTGGTCAGCATAATCTTCTGTCCTTCCAAATCTCACCTACCATACTTCCAATGTTCACCTCATGTTGGATTTAGTCTTTGAACTTCTCCAATTTCTCTTATATCTCACCCCATTCAGCACTTTGCTTCCTTCCACACTCAGCCTAGTCTCCTAGGCACATTAGTCACTTCTTTACCATCCCTCTGAATCCCTTTCTGCTTGTTTGGCTGCAACTGCCAACTCCCAAATGTGAATAAAGCCAAAAATCTAACTACTCCATTCCCACCTCCTATAATATACACATTCATGGTACCTGATCTTGGTTTTATAGACACAAAGAGAATAAATATATTCCTAATACTTGCTGGTAGTATGTTCCATTAGCCACAAAAGGTAAATATCATGTAATAAAAAGCTTAAATATATTGTGGGCTGTCATTTAATCTTTATATCAACCTTAAAAGGCAGTTGGAATTATCATTCCCATTTTATAAATGATGAAAATGAAGCTTAGAGAGGTGAGTAACCTGCCTAGGGTCATATTAAGTGCCAAATGATAGAGCTTACATTCAAACCATTATCCCTTTGACTCTTGAGTCTCAATTCCTGAATTATTTCATAGTACCTTTCTCTGTGCTACACAACTGATCTCAAAGGGGTCAGGGATGCTCCGCTGGCTCAGCGGTTGAGCATCTGCCTTCAGCCCAGGGCATGATCCTGGAGTCCTGGGATCAAGTCCCACACAATGGGCTCCCTGCATGGAGCCTGCTTCTCCCTCTGCCTGTGTCTCTGCCTCTGTGTCTCTCATGAATAAATAAATAAAATCTTAAAAAAAAAATCAAAGGGGTCCAAAGGAGACTGATATTTAAATTTAATCATTTGTTTAAAAATGTGATTTGGTTAGATGTTATAATGTAAAATTTCTCATAAACTAATCAATATTTTCTATTTAAAGGAAATCTCAGTGTTAGTAAAGGTAATTTATACCCTCCTAGTCTTGTGTCTTTCCCTATCTTATTGATCTCTGTCTGCAGAATATAACTCTTCTACCTGAAGATCTCTCACTTAAATGCTTGCTTTTTTTTTAGAACTAGGTAAACTATACTATTCTATAGAAACCAGCCTTTCACATCAAACTACATAGGTAGTAAATTCAGGTACAAGTAAAGAACTGAGAATGGCTTACATGTTTCAGAAATTAGTTCAGTGACCACTGCCTTGTTTTCTCCTATGAGAACAAAAATGTGTCTCTAGAATTACTCATGCATTAGAATGGACAACTCTTCTTTGGGCTCTATCCATTTCTCAATGAGCTTCCCCACCATCTACCCCTACTCTTATGTCCACAATCTGTTCTCTGCCTTCTGAAGTGGCAGATGTGCCAGTAATCACTCAGTCTGTGAGAGCCTTGTAAATAAAGACAAGCTATTTTAAAAAGCATTTTGCACCCCCTCCCTTCCTGAGTGTTTAAAGAACGGGCATGGGTAGAAAAAAATCTGGATTTTCAGCCCCATCCTATCACATATGTGACTTATGGGCAAGCCATTTTAGCTCTCTGAACTCCAGTAGTCTCTCCTCCTCAAAATAGAAATATTTTACCTAGAAGACTTTGGCTAGGTAGGTTTTTTCCTTGAAATACCCTTAAGAAATATGATTAAGTATAAATAACAAAATGCCATTCTCACTTCAGAATGAAGCCAATAAAAGTCCTATGAACATTTCCACCTACAAAAAAATAGTATTTTTTATAACCTAACTACAATCTAAGCCAAGTTGATTTATATTATGAATTTTTGAAAAACTGAATTAGATTCAAAATTTCCAATTCACTCTTACCATATCTATTTAATTCTTCCTACTTGACAGTATTTCAAAATATTTTCAAAGACAATGAAAGATAGACAGTGATAATTCTTTTAGAGGTTAAATAATTGATAAGAAAAATTAAGAGGATATAAAACAAAATCTCTAACCTTCAAATGAAGTATTCTTAATAGTTATGCAAGCAAGCTTGATTGTGCAGACTTATGCCTTAGATTTAACATGTTATCAGTGCCAGCAACATATGGGTAGTCGGTGATTTCTGCCCACACCTTGTGAGCAGCTTCCTTCATAAATTCCAAAAGTTAATCATGACAAAAAGCAGTCTTGTCTATTCCCTTTAAAAGCCTGAAGCAATTTGTTCGGCAACCACACTGCTAATGTAGAGATAAAGGAAAGGAGCATCGAGGGCAACAAAAGAGGATCAAAAATATGGAAGAATGTGTACAGAATTACAGTGACTATGGTAAGGAGTGACTGCATGTGGATCATTTTATCTTATTACTCTGGAAATATATTGCTAGTTATAAGAGAGAATTAGGAACTGAGATTTTAGGGGAACAAATCCCGATTCATGCCACAGTGCTGAGTAATTTCTGATTCCCAATTCCCTATTCATTATTCATTCAATAATTGCAAAATGAATGCATTTAAGTCCTATATTCAGCAAAATGTACACTTAATGAATGGTTAAAAACAATCAAGAAAAAATTAAGCAAGACACAGAAGCATTGATTTTTATTAGAGCAAGCTGCATTCAAAATAAAGAGGAAGAAAAAGGTCAGGGGTTAGGGATTCCTGCATTCCGAATATATTCCTCTTTACCCTCATTGTATAGTAGCAACCACTTTCCCTTGATAGTCAGGAAAATTTACCCCACCCAGTACAGAAATCCCCTTCTTCATATGTTGGTCAATGTCATTAAATGGCCAAATTAGTCAGATAGCAATCTCAATTCCCAATTCAATGGAATTATATCCCTTGGTGGAAGCATTCCTCCTTTTGGAATTAAAAACTCTAGACAGCAGAGCCCAAAGTTCCATCCCGTGATTTCTGGACCCTGGCTATGGGAGAAATAATACCAAATACTGGATGCAGATTTAGAACATATGCCATATCCTGGAGGATACTGCCCCAGCCCCACAGGATATTGTTCCCTAGCTGGTGCCATAATTAAATCCTTAAAAGTCTATTCCACCAGTCTATCAAGTCAGTTGTTTCAGGGCAATGATGAATATAGTGATATCAGTGAATTTCATGAGTAGGAGTCAATTGCTGCATTTCATTTGCTATAAAGTGATTTCCTTGGTCATAAGCAATGATGTGTGAATGCCATGATGATGGATAAAGTGTCCTATAAGTTCACCGATGGTAGTTTTGACAGAAGCATTGTAAGCAGAGAAGGCATCTGGGGAGGCAGTTTGAGTACTTGGCATGGCTGTAGCCAGGTTTGCCTTGGGGAATGGAAATTCATGTTGCTGAGCTGATTTATAACCTCCCTTCCTGCCACTATGGCCTCTTTTACTTGAGTGACAGGAATGACTAGGGAAAGAAGCTTACCAACAAGCACAAAACCATGTTATCCTATCTTCTGGAATCACCCTTTGGTGAGCATTATAGGGCACAAATATCTTCATGCTGGGCCTATCTAGATACCTTTGCCCCCAACCTCCTTGTCACTAATTTTCTATTCATATAATACCCAAGCCCCTGACTATCTAGCCACAGTCTTCAGGACTGTGACATTAGCCACAGTCCAGAAATAGATATCTGTCCATAATTCTGATCATCTCTCCTTTTAGGAAAAATGAACAATTTGAATCTCTGCCCTTTATCACTCTTTCAGGGCCATCTTAGAGTGGGACTCTCATGCTGCAACTATATTGATGGTGCCCGTGTTTTTTGCAGAATGTGTTTGTAAAATCAGGCCTAAGTTCTTTCTTTCATAGTCAACTGATCATAAAGAGCTCCCTACGAGAGAAGGTTGAGAAGGAAGGCAATAGAGTATGAATAGAGTCCGTGGGCATCTGTGCCACTTCCTTATGCACCTTGTGCTTTCAGAAACTACTTGAGCCTAATCTAGCATATAACCTTTCCTTTTGAAAATGAGTGTTGTTTTCCAGAGTGGCTGCACCAGTTCACATTCCCACCAACAGTGTAAGAGGGTTCCCTTTTCTCCGCATCCTCTCCAACATTTGTTGTTTCCTGCCTTGTTAATTTTCCCCATTCTCACTGGTGTGAGGTGGTACCCCAAAGATACAAATGCAATGAAACGCCGGGACACCTGCACCCCGATGTTTATATCAGCAATGGCCACGATAGCCAAACTGTGGAAGGAGCCTCGGTGTCCAACGAAAGATGAATGGATAAAGAAGATGTGGTTTATGTATACAATGGAATATTACTCAGCTATTAGAAATGACAAATACCCACCATTTGCTTCAACGTGGATGGAACTGGAGGGTATTATGCTGAGTGAAGTAAGTCAGTCGGAGAAGGACAAACATTATATGTTCTCATTCATTTGGGGAATATAAATAATAGTGAAAGGGAATATAAGGGAAGGGAGAAGAAATGTGTGGGAAATATCAGAAAGGGAGACAGAACGTAAAGACTGCTAACTCTGGGAAACGAACTAGGGGTGGTAGAAGGGGAGGAGGGCGGGGGGTGGGAGTGAATGGGTGACGGGCGCTGGGTGTTATTCTGTATGTTAGTAAATTGAACACCAATAAAAAATAAATTAAAAAAATAATAAAAAAAAAAAAAGAAAGAAAATGAGTGTTGTTGTATGTATCCAAAATTATATGTTGGTGGGTCAGATAACACCAGTTTGATGGGCAGCTCAAATTACATGAAATGGCAACGCTTTGCTCCAACATTATAATAATCTCTGTGATTCCCTATAGGATTCTGTCAAAGATTCCATACAGCATTCCTACCCACCACTGACATTTTGAGTAGCATCTAATCTGCTGGAGGACCTGCTGAGCTGGAGGGTTATAAGACAGCTCACTCTCATGGCTCCTGGCAGGACACTTCAATTCTTTGCCAATTGAGCCTTTCCATAGGGCTGCTTGAGTATCTTCCCCCAGAGCAAATAAACCAAAAGAGCAATCAAGGATGAAATGGTGATGCATTTTATAACTTAGTCACAAAACATCACTTCTACCATATTCTACTTAGAACCAAGGTACTAGGCACTCAAGGGGAAGTGAATTGGGCTTCATTTTTGGAAGGAGTAGGTGGAAGATGTATGGACATGTTTTAAAACCACCGCCATACTTATTTATAATATTGAAGAATAAAAGGCAGCCTGATACAAAAATCTTGCACTGTACCTCTCAAAATTTGCTTAAATAGAATTCCTAGAAATTAACTATGGATCAAAGCATAATGATTTCTTTGAAGGCTCTTAACACATTGCCAAACAGTCCTCCAATGAGTCTTTATTGAGCTGGATTTTTTCAGAAGCAGTGAATGTGTATGATCATTTCTTTGCATATTAACCAATATCAACTCGGTATTAAAAAACAAAAACTTATTTAAATTTATTTTTACTATTTTATTATCAGTAAAGGTATATTTTTTCCTGTGGTGATTCACATTTTGTATTTCTTCTTTTATAAATTGTTAAGTGTTGCCAATTGTCTATTAGGATGCTTTACATATTGATTTGGAAAATCGTGTCAAATGCAAAATTATTATTTCCTTACTTGTCATCTTTATAAGTAGTTTACTGGTTTATCATTAATTTTATATTTTTATTTAGTTACAAAAGCTTTTTATTTTGAATTGTCAAATAAATCTATTACTGTCTTTGTGATTTCTTACACAGCTTCTCTGCTGCTAATTTAAGTCATTACTTTCAGCAAATGTTTTTTAAAAATCACCATTTCGATACAACTAACTTCTTTGTTGTTTATAATTAATATTTTTCTTTAAGAGTTCAGAGCTGGTTACATAACTGGCAGGGCCCTATGCAAAATAAAAATGCGGGCCCCCTTGCAAAAAGAAGAAAAGTATGTGACTAAAGGTACTAACATGTAAAGACTTTTCCTTTCTCTCCTGGTGTTTCTCTTAACTTGTCATGGTGCTTTTTATTGTCGCACTATTGTTATGCCAATTAAAGAAAATTAACATTTTTAAATATTACAAAAAGTTGTTTGTCTTTTTATTGTTTGATAGCAGTTCTATTTTTTTTTAATTTTTATTTATTTATGATAGCCACACAGAGAGAGAGAGAGGCAGAGACACAGGCAGAGGGAGAAGCAGGCTCCATGCACCGGGAGCCTGACGTGGGATTTGATCCCGGGTCTCCAGGATCGCGCCCTGGGCCAAAAGCAGGCGCCAAACCGCTGTGCCACCCAGGGATCCCTGAGAGCAGTTTTAAATGCAAACATAAGGATATTTAATTTGCATGTTAAGTTCCTTAAATTATACAATTCATATTTATAGCTCATGCAAGTATATGTATTTTATTCTTATCAAAATATAAGAAGTGATACACAAGACTAACTTAACTGTTTTTATTTTGCTTCTTAATATGTACACATTCTACTCACATTCTCTACTTTCAGCTTACTGAGTTAAGGAAGGACAGAAAGGAAAGGAACAATTGGTTGCCCTATGCCTGCTTTTCCCTCTGTGTTATCATTTGCTTTTTAAATGGCTGGCTCATCCAAGGGATAATAACGAGTAAGAAAGATTATAATAGGATTCCTTGATTATTTGATTTTAAAATGCCACTGCTTTCTTTCTATTTGAATTAAGTTCCTGTTCCAAAGGAAAATATGGCCTCCCTGGCCCATTAGAGTCCCCTCTGTAACATGTTGAACTTGTATTCCTTTTCTGTCTTGCTAAAACTCTAAACACTGTGGTTCCACCAAAATGCTGTGTTTGTTGGGCATCCTGAAAGCTCCATGCAATGAAGTGGCAAGGAAAGGGAGATATGAATACTGTACATGCCTCCCCTACTCAAAAACATGCTTCTTTGTCCTGCTGGACTTTTCTTACAAATCACAAGTTCAAAGATAAAATTATTAAGAATTTAAAGACAGGAGCAATAAAACATTAAATCAAATGTGAAGCTCCTCAGAACATAGGGCCCTGCGGGACATGCAGGTATCATGCCCTTGAAACTAGCTTTACATGAACTACAACCAAATTCTAGGAATGTTTCCCACCAAAATAAACCACATGGAGTAAAGGTAAATGAGTCATAATTTATAAAAAGCTTTCACTAAAAGACAATGAAAAATTGATTAAAATCTAAGTTTAATGTCCACATACAATAGAGAAAGAGGTATACATAGCCTGGGTGACACCATCAATCAAATGGTTTGAATTGACATTTATAGAATACCTCATCCAACAAAAGCTAAATACACTTCTTCTCAAGCTCATATAGAGCATTCACCAAAATAAATCACATTTTGGTGCATTCACAGTCCTCACCCATGGGTGGATGTTTTTTACTCATCAACAGAGTTCCCGCACAGAGAATTCAGGCACTCGTCATAGTCAGGCACACCAAGTCCCAGTGGGTTCTTTGGACCATTTGGCCCCTAAAAGCCTTACTGCCCTTCACTGCCAGGGTCTGGGCCAAGCCATACAACCCTCTGGTTGGATCTCCCAGAAAGCTCAGTTAACAATGCCTTCCTCAAAGAGGCCCTGGGCAGGTGTAGGGAGACTCCATCCAGGCCTGGGTGTGCCAGGACTGAGCTCAGGCCATGTTGGAGAATGCCCAGGACAAGCTTCTTTGACCTTTACCTTCTGCTCTTCATATCTAGGGAGAAGGGCACTCAAACCATCCAGAGATCTAGGAACAGATCAGAATGGATATGGGGGCTTCCTCCATATCCTGGAGGATCCCATGTGCCTTCGGAATATCAGAAGACCTAGTTAGATGTCTCTAACCCAGCAGGAATGTGCCACTGGGAGTCTCCCCTGTTACACCAATTCCCTGAAAGCAAGAACTAAAATGGTAGCAAATCAGAGCAAAATAGTCAGGCGGGGATGACTTCTGGAGGCCTCTAGGCTGGATATTCCAATTTATATAAACATAATTACATTTGCATAGATGCTGAAAGCCCTTGATAAGAGGAAATGTCAGGGTTGTACTCCAGGGTCCCACTTAACAAGCAGATGGGCCAGATGAAGAGGCTGCACAGACAGGATGGCAACTATGTCCATGTTGCCTGTCACTGTCACCATTGCCCAGTAGTAGACATTTACATAGACTCCATAGCTAAGCTCAAAGGGCAGGAGCACAGTCTCTAGATGGCCATGATAGCCAACAAATGGTATTGTACCTGAAGGCTCTGCTGTGTGTGTCTGGGGTAGTGAGGCTGGCTATCACTGTGGACAAATTTAAAAGAATAGAAATGAACCAAATATATTGTCAGATCACAATGAAATTTAACTAGAAACCAATAACAGAAAAAAAAAAAAAGCTGGGAAATCCAAAAACATTTGGATATTAAACAATACTTTTCAAAATAGTACATAGGTCAAAAAGGAAATCTCAAGAAAATTTTAAAAATATTTTGAATAAATTAAAATGCAAATACAACCTATCAAAATTTGTAGGATGCAGGAAAAGCATTGCTTAGAGGGAAATTTATAGCATTGGATGCATGTATTACTAAAGAAGAAAGATCTAAAACCAATAATCTAACCTAGCCTTAGGGAGCTAGGAAAATAAGAGTAAATTAAATTCAAAGTACCAAAAAGACATAATCAATATTACAGAAGAAATAAAATCAAAAACAGAAAATCAATAGAGAAAAATCAATGAAACCCAAGACTGGTTCTTTGAAAAGATCAATAAAAACTGGCAAACTTCTGGCTAAGTTAATCAGGGGCAGATAAAGAAAAAAGAGATTACTAATATCAGAAATGAAAATACCACTACCGTTCTCAGAGACATTAAAAGAATGATAAAAGAATATTATAAACAACTCAATGTCCAAAAATTTGATAATTTTGGTAAAATACGCCAACTCCTTGAAAGATAAAATCTACCAAAACTCATATTAGGAGAAATAGATAACCTTGACAGATATATATAGATTTTTAAAAAATCAAACCAATAAATAATAAACTTTTGTTAATAATAAATTTATTTTTTATTGGTGTTCAATTTACCAACATACAGAATAATACCCAGTGCTCATCCCATCAAGTGCCCCCTTCAGTGCCCGTCACACTTTCACCCCCACCCCCACCCTCCTCCCCTTCCACCACCCCTAGTTCATTTCCCAGAGTTAGGAGTCTTTATGTTCTGTCTCCCTTTCTGATATTTCCCACACATTTCTTCTCCCTTCCCTTCTATTCCCTTTCACTATTATTTATATTTCCCAAATGAATGAGAACATATAATGTTTGTCCTTCTCTGATTAATTAATAAACTTCTAAAACAGAAAACATTAGGTCCACATGGTTTCACTGCTGAATTCTATCAAATATTTAAGGGAAAAATGATACTAATACTCCAAAATTTTCTTACAAAAAAAAAAAAAAAAGGAGAGGAAATACTTGCAAACTCATTCTATAAAGTCAGCATTAGCTTAATACCAAACCAGTCAAAGACATTACAGGAAAGGAAAACTAAAGACCAATATCTCTCTTAAACATAGATGCCAACATTCTTAACAAAATATTAGCATATCAAACCCAATAATGTATAAAAAGAATTATACAACATAACCAAGTGGTATTTATTCTAGCATGCGAGTCTTGTTCAACATTCAGGAAGAAAAAAAAAATCAATTATTAATGTAATCAAGAGACTAAAGAAAAAAATCACATGATCATATCAATAGATATTTTTTAAGCATTTGGAAAAATCCAATACCCATTCATAATAAAAACTCAGCAAAGTAAGAATAGAAAAGAACTTGATAAAGAACATCTACAAAAAACCTGCAGGTAACAGCAGACTTAATAATGAGAAACTAGATGCTTTTCCTCTATGATTACAAAGTAGGTAAAGATGCTCCCTCTCATCATTCATATTCAACATTGTATGGTATTCCTAGATAATGATATACAACAAGAAAAGAAATAAAAGACATACAGACTGCAGAGAAGGAAATAAAGTTTTTTTCACAGATGATATGATGGTCTTTGTAGAAAACCTCCAAGAATCAATGACAACAAAAAATCCTGGAACTAATAAGAGATTATATAGCAAGGCTGCAGGATAAAAGATAATATACAGAAGCCAATTGATTACCTACAAATCAACAATGAACAAATGGAATTTGAATTACAAATACCTTGTCATTTACATTAACACACAAAAATAAAATACTTAGGTATAAATCTAAGATAATTTGTATAAAATTCCAGAGTCACAGGCACCTGGGTAGCTCAGTCTGTTAAGTGACTGACATGATCTCAGGAGTCCTGAGATCAAGCCCCATGTCGGGCTCCACACTGGGTATAGAATCTGCTTAAGATTCTCTCTCTCTCTGTCTCTCCCTTTCTCTCTTCCCCTCCCTCCCCTTGTACTCTCCCCTTAAACCAAACAAAACTCCAAAACACTGATGAAGGAAATTAAAGATATAAATAAATGGAGAGATTTTTTGAGAGATGTTTTATATACACATATAAGAATACTCGATATTGTTAAGATGTCAGTTTTCCCCAACTTGATCTGTAGATTCAATGCAATCTCAATCAAAATCCCAGCAAGTTATTTTGTGGATATCAATAAAATAATTTTAAAACTTATATAGAAAGGGAAAAGACACAGACTAGCCAACACAATTTTAAAGTGGAACACAGAGAACTGACAACTCTAAAACTTACTACAATAATCAAGAGAATGTAGAGAATGTAGCATTAGGTACCTGGGTGGCTCAGTCTGTTAAGCATCTGACTTGATTTCAGCTCAGGTCATGATATCAGGGTTGTGGGTTGAGAAGAGTTGGGCTCCACTCCCAGGGGGGATTGTGTTTAAGATTCTCTCTCTCCCTCTCCCTGTCCCTCCCGCCAAACCCTTATGCACGAGAGTAATACATGTAAGTGTGTGACATAAGTGTGTGCTCTCTCTAAAATAAATAAATCTTAAAAAAGAAAAAGATTGTAGTATTAGCAAAAGAATAGACAAATAGATCGATGGAAGAAAATAGCCCAGAAATACATCCACACAAATATTGTTGACTGATTTTCAACAAAAGAGCACTGGAGAAATAGTTTCTCAATGGCAATTCAATGGAGGATAGTCTTTCTAAAAACTGATACTGGAATAACTGGACATCCACAAGCAAACACAAAACACATTTTTTTAAGAGACTGTATACCCATCACAAAAATTAACTCGATATGTATCATAGATGTAAATGCAAAGCTATGAAACTTCAAGATGATAACACAGAACACAAAAGAAAATCTAGATGACCTTGGGCATGGGCATGATTTTTAAGACTCAATCCATAGAATAAATAATTAATAAGTTGAACTTCATTAAAATTTAAAACTTCAGCTCTGTGAAAAACACTGTTAACAGAATGAAAAGACAAGCCATAAACTGGGAGAAAATATTTGTAAAACACACATCTGATAAAAGAGTATGTCCAAAATATATAAAGAACTTTTAAAACTCAACAATAAGAAAACAAACCACCCAGTTAAAAACGCAAAAGGTCTGAACACAAACCTCACCAAAGAATTTATACAGGTGGCAAATAAGCATATGAAAAAATGCTCTATAGTATATGTTATCAAAAAATGTAAATTAAAACAACTTACTGAATACTGTTTTACACACTTACAAGAATGGCTGAAATCCAAAACACTAACCAAATGCTGGTGAGTATATGAAGCAACAGGAGGTCTCATTTATTGCTGGTGGGAATGCAAAATGGTACAGCCACTTTGAAAGACAATTTGGCAATTTCCTACAAAGCTAAACATAGGCTTACCATACAATCCAGGAATCATGCTCCTAGGTATTTACCCAAATGAGTTGAAAGCTTATGTGACACAAAACCCTGCATAGTCATGTTTATAACAGCTTTATTCATAATTGCCAAAATATTGCAAGTAACCAGGATACCATTCAAACAAGTGAATGGATTAACTGTGACACTCCATACAATGAAATATTACTCAGTGATAGGAAAATAAGAAGATAAAATAAGAAGAAACAACCTGAAATACAGACTGCTAAGTAAACGACACCAGTTCAAAAAGGCTAGTACTATATGATTCCAACTACATGACATTCTAGAAAAGGCAAAACTATACAGTCAGTAAAAGCATCAATGGTCACCAGAGACTTTGAGGGAACATAGAAGGGAGGGATGAATTAAGTGGAGCACAGGAGTGTTTTAGGACAGTGAAACTATTCTGCACAAGACTTTAATGGTATATATGTAGCATTAAACATTTTTCAAAAGCTATGGAGCTGTTCAACACAAAGAGTGAAATATAATGTATGCTATGGACCTTAATTGATAATAACCTATCCATATTAGTTCATAAATTGTACCAAATGGACAACACTACTGTAAGATGTTTATAACAGGGGAAATTGTAGAAGGAAAAGGCATATAGGGGGCATATGGGAACTTTCTGCACAATGTTTCAATAAACTTAAAACTGCTGTAACTGAATAAAATCTATTAATAAAAAATAAAAATAATCTATTAAAGATGGTTCATATTATTTAAAATCCATAGAATCACCAGGAGTGTTCCAGTTCCTAAGAATTGCAAGTTATCACTTAATCGTGTCTGAGAACGAGAATGTGTTCTCAGAGATCATCTTGCTTAGCTTCCTTACTCAGGAAATGTCTTCTCCAAGAAACATATTACAAAATATAGAGAAAAATATAATGCATTTTAATAAATAATAAAAAACTCTAAATAACAAAAATGCAACACATAATTCAGTATAAACAGACCACTGACACAGACGATGAAATGCATATAAACCAGAAACATATCTGGGTAGGTGTGCCTATGTTTTGTTTGGGGGTAAAGGCAGAAAGCACTTAACTCAGGGCTAGCTACACCAAAAGAAGCATTTGAGAATTTTGGTACTATTTTAATTACCCTCTAACATATTTTCATTACTCTGAGAGTAGTAGTCCAGAGAACTTCATTAACAAAGATTGCTAAGGGTAGCAATGCTGGTCCTAGAATAAAAACCCAGGTCAAATTTCTCAGAAGTTTTCATTAAAGGAAGAATCCTACATGGCTCTTCCAACTACTTTTTTTTTATATGAATACAGGCAGATTTTACATTGAGTATACTCCCATGAGATTCATGTCTGGTATTTGTCCAAGGAATCATGAGAAGAATCTAGGAAATTTGCCACTGTCTACAATATGGTATCAAATGGATATTCTTTACATCAAATTCCAGGAGATAAATACAGTTGAAAACAGATAGCACTATAGAAATTGCTTCAACAAGATCCATTTCTGCCTAAATGTCATCTGAAGATGTTAAAATAGAGATTCCCTGGTTGATTCCAGAGTTTTGGATTCAATAAATTTGGAAGAAAGCCTGAGCATCTGAAATAAAACCTAAAATGAAAATACTCTATCCTATCTGGAAATTGGTAAAAATCCTGGGGGACCAGCACAGAAAACAGCAGTGATTGGCTGATATTCATATAGATCCCTCTGTGATCTCTCTCAACCTTTCCTCACCTCCCAGCTCCAGAACCATCTTGACTGAGATGCAGGCAGAACTAGGTTATTTCCCACTTGACTTCTTTGACAGTTGAAACAACTCCTAGGGACTTTGAACATTTCTATTCTTCTGTCACCATTAAGGTAGCTCACTGCTTCTTCTACTCTCAAAAAAGGCAAGCAAAAATAGAAATATGAATACTTCATTTTTTATTTTGCTCTTGCTTTGGAAATCATCCACAGGTCTTTAATCACATGGATTTGACTCTCAGGTCAAGGTTTTGCAGATCGCATGTTATTTCTCACATGTTCTAACAGCAGTGTAACATGGGTGCGATGATTCAGGTTGTGTTATCCACACCCCTCCCCACCAGCTCAACATGATGCCTCTGCTCTTCTAGCAGGTGTGCACACTTGATATTTATGGTTTAAAGCACTCTTGATCCCTGGAACCTTTGAGAATATATATATGACCTCAACTCTACCTATATTTAGTTCATAATACACAGTTTGGGTTTATAGTAAAGTGCCTAAAACAGTGATGGTAGTATTTCTCTTTAATTATTTACTTATCACACTTATCCTCTTTGGGCATTCATTTAATATTAACGATTCTCACTTAAGAGAAAGTGAATCCAAGAATTTAGATGAGCTGGTTCTGCTGCAGCAAAACCCTCATTCAAACAAATTTCAACTAGAGATAATATTTGCTCATCAGACTACAAACACCTAAAGAATATTCTATCTCCCATGGAGGTGGACAGACAGGGCAGCCTCTATCTTGTTTTCGTTTTCCTTAGGGCAGTTCACATTACTCAGTAAACAAAATGTCTGCCAGGGGGCAGCAGAATGTAATACTTTCATTCCCTGGAGATTCCAGAGGATTTTTATGAATGCTACAAGCATATTATGATAATTAACTCGAAATTAAAGCCTCATGATTACCATGTTACACTACATTTAAAAGTAAAGGTCTGTCTGTGGATTTCTTATTAAATCATACTAAGGATTTCCGTGAACTTAAACTGTATGTTCAGACTTAAAAATTAAAGGGAAATCCTAACAGACTGATGTTGCTACCTAATTCTGTCCTTCAAAACTTCCCCAAGCTTCCTTGCTCTCTTGAACCATTTGTGGACAGTTATACTGCCTTTTATAAGCAAAACAAGATATATATATTTTTTTTCAAAACAAGATATTTTTTAAAATTTAGAAGTATCTGGCTATGTTCCCAAAAAATGTGACTCATCTTGAAAGAAACTAGGCGTCATTATTTTTGTTACTTACGATAGAAAAAAAAAAATACTTCCATAATGAGCTGTAACAAAATTATTGTAGCAAATTATTTCTGAGTATGACTTTATTATATATGAATTACAAAACCACAATGTAGAAGGACAGTTCATGGGAAGAGAAAGGCACTGAGGGAAAGAAGAGCCATATTGAATCCTTCAGAAGTCTTATTATAAATTCAAATAATATTTATTCAGAATCCCTGGAAGGGTGCTTTTGAGTACCTCTTGGCCTATCTGTGTATTGTCTTTTATAAGTATGAACTAAAAAGGTACCTTCAGGGAACCCTAGTAGTTGAAGGGGTTCCCTGAAGGTACCAAATTTTATAAAAAGGGCCTTCAAACTTACCTTTTTTTTAAGTAATGAGTGTTAATCAGCTTCAAATCCCTATTCATTTTGTTTACAATGTTCTGCTTTGAGTAATGCCCTTTAATAAAGTGGTTTCTAGGGACCTCTGATTAGAGATACTTCACCAAAACAAAGTAATCCTTAAAATCCGTAAAACCACAAACACAAAAACAACAGGAGAATAACCAAAACAGAATTCTGGAAGCCAGAAAGCAGATGGATATGGGGTAACTGCTTAGAAAACTTGAGAAACGTGAGTTCTGAGCTTCCGTGTTAGAAACTGTGCACTAAGTAACCTGAAATAACAACAGAACATCCAAGTGGTTCAGAAATTGATGGCTGTGAGGGAAATGCTGTGGTTGAAAAGCAGGGAATCATTCGTTCAGTGAATGAACTCAAATGCCATTTTAAGGAGCATCTAGATTTTCAGGTCCCCACCCTTATTCTACATATCTAGGCAACTAGCATTGTTGTTACCTCAACAGAAAATTGGAGATATAGTCTTCAGAGAGGAATAACACAGAGGTCCTGTTGAATGAAAGAGGTTTCTGTAATCTACTGGCATATAACAAATCACTTCCCCAAATGGAAGTAATATAAAATAATCACCTATTATTATATCTAATATTATACCTATGGGCTGACTGGGTCCACTTGGACAATTCCCAATGGGGCTCTCCAAATATAGTTATGAACAGATGGTGGCTGTGTTGGAGTCTCTGAAGGCTTGAATGAGTTGGCTATCCAAGATGAAGTGTTCACTCATGTGCCTGGCTCTTCAGCTGGGATGATTGGAACAGCCAGCAAATGACCATAAGCTATTCTTTACACATAGCCTCTCCATGTAGCCAGTTTGTCCTCATCACAGCTCGGCAGTCTCTGGTTAGTTGAAATTTATCCAAAGAGGTTGGCTTCTTCTAAAGCAAGCATTCTGAGAAACGCAGAGGAAAGCACAAAGAGTCTATGACATAGAGTTGGAGGTCATGTAGCATCACTTCTGCCACATAATCTTGTTCAAGAAGAGAGTCCAGAATCAAGACAAGTATACTCTCTAAAAATGTGAATAGCAGGAGGCATGGTTCATTAGGGGGCAAAGACATGTTTGGGTGCAAGCTGCCACCAGAGAACAAACACCAGATACAGCTGAGGTGTGGAAGATATGAAAACAGAGAAACTAAATGAAATATTAAATCTTTTCTTCCTTTCCACATTGAACTCTCAGAATGTCTCAGACCCTCCAAGATTGAAGTGTACCAATTAACAAGCCCAGAAGATATACATAGTGCATCAAATCAGCCTTGTATTCCCTACTCCTAAATATAAGAAAATGTTTAAGGAGTCATAAAAAGCGAAGATACCAAAACAAAGACAGAAATTAAAAGAAAGTGAGTAAACAACAGTGGGTAAAGAAAACTTCTAAATCATATCTTTAATATTATCAGGGGAAAAAAAGGAAATACAGCATATTCTTGTAACAAAAGCAGGATGATTCTAAAAAGTAATATCCAGAGAATGAAAAAAAAAAAACCTCTTGGAAATTATACACACAGAAGCAGGCAATATGTGGATGGATGGGGTATTGTGAGTTTATATAGGATAGAAAAATATATAAATAAAAATGTTGGAAGACACAGACTTTAAAATTAAGACACAGAAAACAGGGGGACAGTTAACATAATTAAAGGATCATTTCACAAGTTCCATGATCCAAATAACAAATATTCCAGAGAGAAAAGAACAGAAGATAGGTAGGAAAATTTTCTAAGAAAAAATTCAAGAAAATTTCCTCGAACTGAAAGAATTGAATTTCTAGTTCAAAGGAGCTGTTATGGATTAAATTGTATCCTTCCAAAAGATGTTGAAGTCCTAATCCTCAGAATGTGACCTTATTTAGAAATATAGTCTTGGCAGATGTAATCATGTTAAGATGACATCACTAGGGTGGGCCTTATGACTGGTGTCTTTACAAAAAAGGAGAAATTTGGACACAGATACAGAGGCACACAGCAAGAAGGACATTTTAAGATGAAGGCAGAAATTTGGGTGAATCATCTACAAGCAGAGGAGTGCCAAAGACTGCCAATAAACCTCCAGAAGCTAAGAGAGAGAGATGGAAGAGATTCTCCCTCACAGTCCTCAGAAGGAACCAACCCTGCCGCCATCTTGATCCTAGACTTCCAGCCCCCAAAGCTGTGAGACAACAAATTTCTGTTGTTTAAGCCCCACACTTTGTAGTGTTTTGTTATGGTGGAGTTATAAAACTAATACAGGGGCCCACTGAGTATCCAGTTATATAGATAGAGCTAGAGACACAGGAAAGCATAGGACTGTAATTGTGGGAATTTGAGTGAGTATAGAAAACAGATTCTTTTTTTTTTTTTTTTTTTTTTATGATAGTCACAGAGAGAGAGAGAGGCAGAGACATAGGCAGAGGGAGAAGCAGGCTCCATGCACCGGGAGCCCGATGTGGGATTCGATCCTGGGTCTCCAGGATCGCGCCCTGGGCCAAAGGCAGGCACCAAACCGCTGCGCCACCCAGGGATCCCCAGAAAGCAGATTCTAAAAGCTTCTGGGCAGAGGGGTGTAGGAGACTAAACTACTAATTCAGTGTTAGGGTAGAATAAAGACCTGAAATTTCAAACATGTCATTTCTCAAGCATCCATAGGATGACAAGGGCCACCAAAATGAGTCAACAAATAAAAGGCAGATGTGGGACTCCAGCGTAAAAAGAAACCAGCATAAGACACAAATGAAGGGTGTTTCCAAGATGGTTTTGAGAGTATTTTCAGGCTAAGGGCTGTGTAGTAGGCTCTGAGAGCAACCAGGCTGGTTTAGAGCATGCCAAGTGATTAAACCAGAAAGGAGACAGAGAATATCTAATTTGTTTGAGAAATTTTATACTTAGGGCACTAGGTAGTGGATGCATGAATAATCATTGGGGGAGGGGGGAACTCCAAAGTGATAACAAAAAGTTGTGTAAGAAAGACAATGAAATCATAAAAAATTCAGTTGTAAATAGGATTTTCATAGCCATATTGATATAAACACTGAATATTAATTTAAATAAAAATTATAACTAATTAGAGAGGATAAGGAAGAATTTTTATTCTACAGGGTGAAAGGCAAAGGTGAAAGAGGACTAAAGATTCACCTTTTTTTTTTTTTTTAAAGATTTTATGTATTTATTCATGACAGACACAGAGAGAGAGGCAGAGACATAGGCAGAGGGAGAAGCAGGCTCCCTGCAGGGAACCCGATGTGGGCCCTATCCCAGGACTCCAGGATCACGCCCTAAGCCGAAGGCAGATGCTCAACCACTGAGCCACCCAGGCATCCCAAATATTCATCTTTTATAGTGAAAAATTGGTAGATAAAGCCTAACACTAAAAAAAAAAAAAAAAGAAGTATAAACATAATGTTCAAAGGTAGGAAATAATTATCCCCCAGAAGTAGAAAGTGATTGTCTTTAGGCAGCCAGAATGGAGGAGTGGGTGGGATACTGCTTTTTTTTTTTTTTTTTATCACAAGCCTTGCAGAACTATTCTACCTTTTAAATATTTTGCATATACAACTTTGAAGGAAGTAAAAACTAGTGAGAGAGAACTGCCTCTGGATAATTCTGTAATTGAAGTGTAAAGATAAGTCTCCGGCCATTTACTCTAGACCAGTGATTCTTGAAGTGTAGTGTGTCCAGAAATGACCTGGTGTCTTGTTTAAAACACAGGGCTGGACATAAAGAAGGATGAGATCTTGCAAGGACATGGCTGGAGCTAAAGGATATTGGTCTAAGGGAAATAAGTCAGAGACAAATACCACATGATCGCCTTCACATGCAGTATTTAGGAAACAAAACAAACAAAGGAGAAAAAGAGACAAATGTGAAAACAGACTCTTAACTGCAGAGAACAAGAGATGGTTAGTAGAAGGGAGGGAGACGGGTGAGATGGGGGAGGATTAAGAGTATATTGACCTTGATAAACACTGAGTAACTATAGAGTTGCTGAATCACTATATTGTACACCTGACACTAAGAACACTCTATGTTAATTATACTGGAATTCAAAAAAACAGAAAACATGGGCACCTGGGGGGCTCAGTGGTTGAGCATCTGCCTTCGGCTCAGGGTATGATCCCAGGGTCCTGGGATCCAGTCCCAAATAGGATTCCCCACAGGGAGCCTTCTTCTCCTTCTGTCTATGTCTCTGCCTCTCTCTGTGTCTCTCAGAGAATAGATAAATAAAATCTTTAAAAACAAACAAAAAAATAAAAAATAAAATAAAAAAAAATAAAAACAAACAAACAACAACAACAACAACACAGGGCTGGAGTAGGACTTAATATTGTGCATTGACCAGAAGCTCTTAGGCAGGTACCAACCTTGCTGGTCCAAACACCACATTTTGCGTAGCAAGGCTCTGGGGCAGTATTTT
This sequence comes from Canis aureus, assembly GCF_053574225.1. Classification (NCBI taxonomy): domain Eukaryota; kingdom Metazoa; phylum Chordata; class Mammalia; order Carnivora; family Canidae; genus Canis; species Canis aureus. The sequence goes on from NC_135616.1 coordinate 25,554,840, forward strand.
CAACTCGAGATACGCATTGTATTCCCATGAAGAGATTTCTAAATGGTGCAGATGGTTTGAGACTAAGAGATTCTTTCAATGACCCTCAAACTGCTTTTAGCCTAGAGGTCAACACTCTGAGAACACCACACCAGGCTCCTTCATGCACACTCTTTGCCCTGCTCTGCAGCCAAGGCCCCACCTCTACCAAGAATTGCCATCTGCTGGCATCACCCAGGCAGACGGGAGAGCCTGCTCTAGAAAGGAGCCAAAGTCGGCCTCTGTGCACTGACTCCTAGGTTGTTTACTTCTTCCCAACACACTGAGATCTGTTGGCTCATAAGCCAACTGGTGGCAAACTCAAATTTTTATACATCCACTTATTTTAAAAATAGCCCAAACAAGCAGATTTCTAGCCATTTACAGCCTGCCTGCTTTGCATCCCCCCAAATGTCACCTCATGTTGGCTGGCAATAAATAAGATAAGCCCTGGGCCATAAAGCTCCCAGGCTGCTGTGGCCCTTTGGAGCTCTCCGACCCAGATCTCAGGTGCTGCCTGGCTGAGCAAAGTCCCCTCTCCCAGGCTCTGCTGCCCTCTCCTGCCCCTTCCCCACACCAAGTGTCCTCACCCTCCTTCTGCCCTTAGGACTAGAAGCAACCCCAGTGCCAAAGCCTTAGGAAGCACCTCTGCTCTGAAGGATTTTGTCCTCACTGTGAACCTATCAGCATTGCCCAAAAAGCTGTACATACCACTGCTACCTCATGGTCACATCTTTTTCCTTAATTACCCCTCAAATATCTCACTCCCCAACCACAACACTTTAAACACCCTATAACCCACTCTATTTTAGTGAGATAATTCTTCTTTACTCTTCAAAACTCATGTTAAGGGCCACATGCTCCAGGAAGCAGTCTTTGACCTATAACATGGGGAATAAATAGTGCCCTGCCTTGCGATCCTCTACATGGAACCCGATCACAAGTCAGACATTACAAGAGTTCTATTTACCTTTGCTGACCTCTAAAATACCCTGGAGGAACCTCCCTTTCCCTCTAGATAAACGGGTTCCGGGTTTTTATTCAGTCGACCAATATTTATGGAGCAACAATTATACACCAAAGAGAGTCTTGGGATTGGATATTCGTGGTAAGAAAATAATGGAATTTCTGTTCTTAGGGATGTCAAGCCTACAGAAGAAGGAAGTGGGAATTAACTAGTCACACGAATAAGTGTGATTGGTATACTCTGGAGGGAGGTACTCAGAAGAGATTATAGACCAGATTCAGGCTAGCAGTACAAAGCACAACACAGACCCCCCCAAGAAAATTCTAATTTCATACTCTCTTGAAGCTAGGATCCTCAGAGTGCTCCTTTCATTCTAGACTGTGTCTTTGGGTGTCAAGCAAAATCATTAATGCCTGTGCCTTATAGGAAAGTGCTCCAGGCCTTTGAATTGCATTATAAATTGTACTGAACTCAGATGGACTTTGAAAGAGAATTCTCAGCACACTGCAGGTGTTGTCTCGGTCAAACCCCGAATGGAGATAAAGTTGCCACATTATCAGGTGCACAACCTGATGAAGATTCCAAGTTTTCTTCCCTTCATTTCAAAATCTTCTCTGGTTGTAAATATTACACACTATAGTGTATTTGAAAATACAATTAAGCTTAAAGAAAATAACATTACCATTGACATATGAGCCTGGTTGGTATTTTGCTGTATTTCCTCTCCTTTGTTTCTATGCCTCTGTATTAGGAGACGTATACTAGCTGTTGTCCTAACTCAGTCTATTCCAGCCATCACCTTCTTGCAGGACATCTCAACCCCCTACAGGTTTCCAGATTTCCCATCAGTGAGGGGACTGTCTGCAGGTAGCAGTTGGATGGGGACAGATGCCCAGAGGTACTACACTGTAATCATGAAATTCCTGAATTAGCAACAAGAGGTCTACTTGGCTTGGAGTCAGTGTCTACACTTGCCTGGTACTTGCAAATGAAAGCTCTATTTTCCTCCCCAGGGATGGAGGTCTTTCAGTTCCTTCCTCCCATCTGCTTGTTCTTTCTCTCCGGCTGCTTCTTCCTCTTCGCAGCTCAAAGTCTTTCAGGGAGTAGAAAAACCTGCTCCTCAAGCAAGCCTGTGAATCTTTTTATGCAGCACATCATTAGCTTGCAACTTCCGTCTTTGAGATTTACAGTCTTTAGAGCTGTTTCTGATGTGGGTGATCTATGCCTACCATGTGAAACAGGCTTGGAAAAAGGCCCCCTGGAGTGAGAATGAGAGAATTCTATGATCCAGGAAGGAAGATTCAAAAGAATTATAGCCTGATACAGATTAATAATCCTGCCACACTTGTATATACCTCTTATTGTATATAATCATAAAGCATACATAGTCAATTTGGTGTCTTGATTTCTTTCACTAAATACTATGTTATAAACATTTTATCCAGGTCACAAAGTATTCTTTGAGGACTCCATTCCACAATATTCACTGTAGAATATTCCATCTTTTGGTCTGCTAACTGCTTAGCTGATTGTCAGTTGGTAATTTTGTGTAGTGATAAAAAGCTCAGGCTCTGGATTCACCAGCCTCGGCCGGAACCCCAGGTCTCCTACCCACCACCTCTGTGACCTTTGAAAAGATACTTAACCCATCAGTGCTTTCTCTTTAAATTGGAATATTAATATTACCTATCTCTAAGAATTAAAAGGAAGTTTAAAAGTTAATATACAAAAATAGCCAGGTCAATTCGTGTACCTACTGTTGCTATAGTTATTTGATTTTTGAATTGTTACTGTTTCATTTTTATAAACAACTATGAGTATGTACGTATATACATATCTCTATGTCTTTTTTTTTTTTTTATGATAGTCACAGAGAGAGAGAGAGAGAGAGAGAGGCAGAGACGGAGGCAGAGGCAGAGGGAGAAGCAGGCTCCATGCACAGAGAGCCCAACGTGGGATTCAATCCCGGGTCTCCAGGATCGCGCCGTGGGCCAAAGGCAGGCGCCAAACCGCTGCGCCACCCAGGGATCCCCCTCTCTATGTCTTTTTTAAAAATCTTTTTAGACATAGTTGTAGAAGTTGTATTAACAGACTATAAATTTTTAAAGGTTCTGTATTTGTCAAATCATTTATTGGTAAGATTATATAATTTTACACCCACACAGCAGTTAAATGTTCTCCTTTCAATAAAGTTTCCATCAGCAAGGACAGTAATCTTTTTAAAAACAGACTAGATCAAGTCTCTCCCTGAATCTTTAGCCTGGCTTTGGGGAATCTGCAGACAGTGCCCCTGACCCACCTCTCTTTCTCCTACAGCTACTCTGGCTGGTTCACTGTATTCTAGCCACACAGGCTTCCTTTCCACTCCTAAACCAGCCAACTCAATTCCAATTTCTAGACTGCAATTCCTTTAAACGTCCCAAATTCCTTCTGCCTAGAATGTCTTCCTGTCTCCATGCCACCTCTATTCTCCCAACCTTGTCTAGTTAACTCTTGGTCCTACACACACACTCAAGCATCAGAACATGATATTCCTTCATTTAGATACTTTCATGGCATTGTCTTTTGCTCCATAGCACTTAATGCAAATGACTTAGTTAATTGATTACTAAGGGTTTCTAGAATGTTTTCCTGGCTTGTCTCTAAGCTCTTGAAACAGGAATTGTAATTAGCTTCAGGATGATCATTGTATTGGGGTTCTCTTTTACAAGAGCAAAGTAAATATTAAATACTTGTTGAATGAATGGAAAAGGATAGGAAAGAAGGTTCACATGATTAGATCTGATTTTCCTTCTTGCAATAGTTGTCTTTAAAATTTCCACTCATTTATTAAAGTGTATTTTTTACCTTTCTCCTCTACCTAAACACCCCAGCAGAAGCACCAGGTCTTTACTCATTAACTTGGGCCATATCCCCCCCCCCCCCCCCACATAATCCAGGCTAAAGGCAGAGGCTTTTTCTCTGAGAGGTTGTAGCCTGAGACCAGAGGCAGTGTTGGGGGGAGGTACAACACCATTAATAAAATATGGGATTAATTGAGACTTTTCCCTGCTTCCTTCCCCTACTTAGCTCACTGATCACTGGTAATGGGTTTGTAGCCCCCAGACAACGGTTGGAGGATTCCTCTCTGGGCAAATCAGCCAGCCCGGGATCTTGACTTTGAAGAAAGCATTTAATGTAAAAGAGAGTGAAACAAACAGAAACATGGATGAAATAGGAATGACACGGTAGCAGAGGAAACTTCTATAATAAAATAAACATTAAAATAAATAAAAGAATAAGAAAGTAATACAATTTTTTGAAGGAACATTTGAAAAACAAGAGAGAACTCTTAGAAATTAAACACAGAGTAGCAGAAATTTAAAATTCAATTGAAGGTTTAAAAGATAAGTTTGAGAAAAATCTATTTGAAAACAGAAAAACAGACAAAAAATAGAAAAATAGGAAACAAGAAAAATTGCGGATGAATCCAGAATGAGCAGCATCTAAATGATAAATATTCCTGAAAAAAAATAATTTTTTTTAAAGATTTTGTTTATTTATTCATGAGAGACATACAAAGAGAGAGAGAAAGAGAGGCAGAGACACAAGCAGAGGGAAAAGCAGGCTCCACGCAGGGAGCCCGACGTGGGACTCAATCTCGGGTCTCCAGGACCAGGCCCTGGGCTGCAGGCAGGCGCTAAACCGCTGGGCCACCTGGGTTGCCCCAAAATAATTTTTTTAAAAGGTAACCCACACAGAAAAAATTATTCTTGCTGCTAACAAGAACTAATGTTATTATGAAGTGAGGCTAAAATATTTTCCAGAAATTCAAGATCTCAAGAGTGAGCTCTACCATATGAGGAATAACACCAAAAAGAAGGAAATAGAAAATTCTGGGACTAGGGAATTCAAAAGAGGAGAGAGAAAGAAGTTCCACAGTAACAGCTGGGCAGAGAGACTCAGGGAACCAGACCAGACTAGAACAAGAAGAAATGCCAGATTATGACCTGATGTGCTTGACAATACCAAAAGGAATTTTACACTACTTTCAGGGAGTTTTAGAATAAATAAATGACAGTATATTTCATGAAATCTAAGATATCTTAGATCCTAAAATGTTCCATCGTTATATATACTACTAAGAAATGGTTGACCAATGAAGTGTGACTAATGTTTTATATTTTATATATATTCAAATTCAGACTTAGGTAGACATGGATATATATCTCTCCATATATATATATCCAGGCACTGGTTATATGTAAAAAAGAAATACAAAGTAAATTGATCAAGGTACTGCTAAACTTTCATTTTTGGAATTCTGATTTTAGATATGTTAACATATAAAACAAAAAAGGAAATAAAATCTAAAGCTCTTTACAGGATTTTGTTGAATTAAATTTGTAAAAGGGACCAAACATTAATAAAAGTCTCCTTAAGGAATGCCTATTAATACCAATAGATTATGGATAGATAATAAAGCTAGTAAGTTGAACTTAGAAGTTAAAATTAAAATATTTAAAATTATAACATTAGGGAATTGGATCAAATAAATTAAAAAATTGTTTTAAGTGTACACAAATACCGACTCATAATCCTGATAATGTAAACACTGCAATACCGACTTAACCCCAAATTGCCAAACTGTATTTGGAAAACGGGAAAAAGCAAAATTGTGTGTAGGTGGGAATATGGTGGTAAGAGGGCTAATTGTTTCTCTTTCAGAGTTGGATTCACTAAAATGCCTGAGGTTGAAAAATAAATAACAACATGAGCACATTAATTAGAAATGCAGCAGAAAGAAACTGTTCAGAGTCGAAAGTGGTGGCCTCTAGAAAGGCTGACTTCCGGATAGGCAGAAGCGAGGCAGGCAAACCACTGTTTTTCATAAGTTTGTTTTTTTAAAAAAGAACAACTATGAATATGTATTACTTTGATAAAAATACGAGCTACATTTTACAAAGAAACACTGAGAAAGTCACTTCATTTTGAATTCTAAGTACATTGCAATTTTCATCTATTTTGGTCATCCTCTAAAACCCAAAATCCAGTTTTCTTGACGCCTTCATTCTCCTTCCTATTCCCTCACCCAGGATTTTTCTGCTCTTCCTCTTCCGTGTAACTCTAACTAGACTCCCAGAGCTCACACAGGTGTTTATCAACAGGCCAAATATAGGGATGGACTTCCCTAGTGAAGAGTCAAGAAACATTCAGTGCATCTAGAGGTGGACCTCCTCCAGGGCTCCAGGACTCAATGCACAACCATTTGTATACTGGAGTCTTAACATAATTACAGCTACACTTTCCCAGCTAAAGCCAGATTTTGACAAGTTAATAGAAAAGGTAAGCCTCATTGGTACTCAAATCAATAAACCCTTGGAAATCAACATGCTTACACCTTCTAGAAGCTTAGGCTACTGAACTCCTTTCTCAGATCCTATGTACCTGTTAATTCAAATGAAAGTTTTTTATTTTTAAAAAAATCAGTGCTATTCACATCCCCATGTGGGTTTCCCTTTCCCAGTATACTTACTAAAACATTCGTTGCACAGTTAGTTGGGATCATAGATTTAAGACATTACCAGTCATCATGGGTTATGTTTTTCCTTGGCATCGATCAGCTCTGCAGGTGAAGGACAGTGGAGACAAAAGAATGGATTTAACTGGATTTTGATTTAGCTAAGGAAGTAGGATATGGTGAGAGGCAAGGGGAGTCTGTACAAGGAACAGTGAATAGTACTTAGATCAATATCATTCTTCATCTTGTATCTACGTGAATAATACATTTCAGTAAGTGTAATAAATGCAGAATTTCAGAAGTAAAACATTTTCAAACCATTTTTATAATGAGTCCTGTAATTTGAGATCTAAAACTGCTTACAATAAAAAGTGAAATGAAGGACAAGTAAACAGAAACGGGAATTTCATACGTTCAATCCACAAATGCTTATTAATCACCTATCATGTGACAGATGCTGTGCTACTTCTAGGGGTGCAATAGAGAGCAAACAGTAGACATAATTCCTTCTTTCATGGATGTTACCATCAGGTAGAAGACTCACATATAAAAATAAGTTACAAACAGACTCATACAAATTAATTACAAATATAATGCTGTGAAGGAAAAACAGAAGTGCTTTGAGTACTTAACACAAAAATGCAACTAAATGATGGAAACAGGAGAGTACTGGAAGATTCCTAAAGAAGTGATACCTGTGGGCAGCCCGGGTGACTCAGCGGTTTAGCGCCTCCTTAACCCCGGGGTGTGATCCTGGAGACCGGGGATCAAGTCCCACATCGGGCTTCCTGCATGGAGCCTGCTTCTCTGTGTGTCTGTGTGTCTCATGAATAAATAAATAAAATCTTAAAAAAAAAAAAAAAGAAGTGATATCTGTTCTAAGATCTGCATTAGAAGGAGTTAATCAGTGAAATGGGGAGGAGAGAAAAGAGGAGAGCATGCTAGGCAAAGGAGCTTTCTAGAATATAAGATTTTCAAAGACGGAGGTACCATTTTTCAATCCCCTACAGTTGGTAAAAGTATCCAATTAGATGGAGCTATGCAAAACAGTAAGCGTCACATAAAGCCTGGCAGGATATCATCTTTATGAGAATTGTGGGGATGCATTTTTGGTTTGTTCTTTGAAGCAACGTTATTGATGGTAAAAGCATTGAGTCGAAGCCAGACTGGCTAGATTCAAATCCCAGATTGGTACTTATTAACAGTGGGAACTTGGGGAGGTCAATTAGCCTCTCTGTGCCTTAATTTCTTTATTGGTGAAATGGGAATATAAAGGAAGCCCCTCATACCAATTAAATCAGTTAAAGTATGTAAAGGCACTTAGAAGAGTGTTGGGTGAATCAGAGACACAGTTAAGTATAATAGGAATGTTAGTTATTATCAGGAATAGCTGGCATTTTGCGAAGAATTTAATGTTTTTATCGTATTCACACTATGGATTATGTTACAGGTTAGATGTATCTCTCTTGTATTTAAAGACAGATCATTTAGGACTGGTGTGCTTCGACCTTCTGGCATAGCATGGTGTATACTTACATTGTGACCAGCATTTCTTTTTTTTTTTTCCTTGACTATATACTGTCATGGGAATTTTTATGAAATGGAATGTTATACGGAGAGCAAATTGTTTAATAACATGTAAAGTAGGATTCATTTACTGCAATAAGATGAGAGAGGCACAAAAAAAATTAAGCTGGAACCAAAAGGAAGATGTTTACAGAACAGGCAAGACCTGTGCCTCATGATTTCACAGGAGAATAAGGAATGAGCAGTGAGCAGCTCAATTTAAGCAATGACTGTGCTAAAGGGTAGTCAAATTCTCTAACTATGATTGTTTTAATAAAAATGGGAGATACAATTATGCTGGGCAGTGACTATGATATAATTACTGGTGACAGAATTAGTCTTGTTTTGATTCTTTTAATCCCCTTAAGAATGCCACCAAAATTATAGCATTCAAAAGTACGATTTAAAAAACAAACAAACAAACAAACAAAAAGTACGATTTAAACCCAGAGTTTAAGAATCACTGACTTGGAACTCAAAGTAGAATGTACAGGTGTACATATACTCACTAGGTGTGCATTTTTCTGTTGGCTTAATTTCTAGATCCATTTTATGCCCCTATCAATTTAATCCTTTCATTAGTGTCAATTTTAGTTTATGTTATTTTGCTATTTTTATGTAGTTTTCTAAATCATCCTGTGGGAGGTGTAACAAGGGTCCTCAAAGATGCCCACATCCTAATCCCTGGGATCTGTGAATATTTTATATTTCCACAGCAAGGGGCATTACGACTGTCAATAGAATTAAGCAGCTTATTCCCTGAATAAGTATCCTAGAGATATTCCTATTCCCCATCCAGGCATTCATTTTCCCATTCTTATTCAAACTAGAAATGGTCTCTAACTTGAAACAATGAAAAACATAGTTTGCTTTCATTGCTTTAGCATATTCTTCTGTATGTGTCTGAAGAACTCACTGCTTCCATCGATATTAGGAGTTCAATGCCTTTAACACAGTCTGCCATCTGCATGGTTTCCTGTTCATTGTTTTAAGAAAAAGGAAAAAAAATGCAAAACCTAGGGAAAGTATGAAGAAATTAGATTTGACCTTCAAATTGATGCACTTTCAAAGATGTTTTTATTCAGGGAAGGTAAAGGGTATACATAGGCATTTGCTTGGTGCCTACATTCTGGTATGGTTCTGGAATGTGGGTGGCATTAGCTCTTGTGAGCCAAACTTATTCTCTAGGAAACAGAGATCCTCTGATTTGAGAAACCCTGAGCTGGCATATTTCACTGGCTTTAAATTCAGCATAAAAACTCAGTGAGAAAATGTTAAAGGACACCTCTACGGAAAATGCTAGGATCAAACTCATGGAACAGACAATACGTTTGTCTGAGTCTCTATAAGACACATGCTCCTGGATGTTTCAAAAGCTTTAAGGCATGAGGTAAGAGAAACAAGGTTGGCCACCCAGTTCAGGTCTGCTTAATGTCATTTGCCATGTGGAAGACCAATTTTGGAGACAGTTTTCTGTAATTTCAAGCAAATAAAAAATAAAACAAAACACAGTAGGGCATTGTTCTTTGCACAGCCTCACAGACACAAATTAGTGCTGATCACATGCAACCAGGCCAAAAATAAAATCGGACAGATTGGAAAATACAGAGGTAATCACAGTCCCTTCAATCAGAATTTCAGATAACATTAGTAAGGTGAACATGGTTCAGAAGCCTTCATTGGTTAAACACAGAGCCATTCATAAGCTCTTTCACTTGTGCATTGGCAAATGTTTATTGGACACCCATCACATCCAGCCTCTGCAACAAACACTGGAGATACACAGCTGAATGTACTTGGTCTTGGATCTTGTGAGCCTAACCAATGGACTGGCTAGACAAATACTACCATACACAGAGATGAGCATTATTGGAGAAATGTGCATATACAGCTGTTAGTGAGGCAGAGAAATGCATACTTCTAACATGAAGAGAGGCAGTCTTTTGGTGTAGTTTGGTTTGGTTTACGTTTTTTGACTTTTGAGGATCTTAGTTTGAATCCCTTCAGAAGTTGACCCTGAGTAAAAGATTAAAATACAAGGTGATTACTTGGGAAATAAAGGAGTCACTAGTAAGGGAGAGGAGTTGGATCTGAAAAGGAAGGGTGGTCAGTAGAGGGTATGTTATCAAGTCAATGGACACAGTGAAACATTAGGGTTTACCCTCCCTTGAAAGTTCCAAGAAATGGTAGAAAACAGACATCTTACAGTTATCCCACCCAAGGACAAGGGAAGGGGGGCATAGCTCCCATCACTCATTTGCTGAGGCCTTTTCCTTGGACACTTAGCTCCCTCCAGCACTTCCGGTCAGCCCACAATAGGCAGAGCCACCTTTTACTCACTTTGGGAATAGCCTTTAAGCAAAGGTACTGGCAAGTGAGTGGATGTCAAAGGCATCCAAGGCACACCAAAGTGGTAAAGGTTCAAAGGATATGAGTAAGGCACCTACAGTTGCTGCAATAGCATGTGAAATTCCTCCCAGGTTTGGACAAGTCCCAATTTTATGACCTGTAGTATGAAACAGAGACTACCTAGCACTATGGCAAGGTAAATCGTGCAATTCGTGCTTTCCCAGCCTCCCTTGCAGTGACGGCTCAGGTAGGTGAACTAGGCTCTACCAATCAGATGCACCTGACGGACTTAAGCAGGAAGTTCAGGAAACTCTCCTTCTGTCAAAGGTGATAGCAACTAACTTTATCAAAATTGAATTTAACACATCAAGCATGTGGCTTTTCCCATCTCTCCTCTGTCTCCAACTTTTCTCTTTGTGCTAAACATACACCCACAAGGTCAGCTACAAAATGTGCAGGACCCATGCAGAATGAAGATACGGCCTTTTGTCAGAGAGGAAAAGTACACTTGCAGGTACGTGTAAAGCCTTTTTCATGTCTTCTGTGCTCTGTCGACTGATGGTGTTTCATATTTGCTTTTTAATGGCACTCTAAATATAGTAAGATTAAAATGTTAAATTTTTAGCATAAATTTTACCATTCATCTTTATACTGTGAATGCCAGTTTTAAATGCAAATATCAGAGTATTTAAGTTGTATGCGATATCACCAAAATTACAAGATTCATATTTTGTGGCTTGTCCCCAGAGGGAGTCTTCAGCTGGCGGGAAGAGACAAACAGAAGCCAGAACCCAGAAAGTTGGAAGAAGAGAGGATCCTTTCAGCCACAGAGCCTTGAGGCAGAGACCAACACAGGCACTCTGGTGCCCCACCGTACCACATGGTGCATTTGTGCTCCCTCCAGTCTCACGACTGTCAAGATTCCCTTGTACTAGCCCTGGACTCATGCACCATATTCCAGGGAGGGGCAGGATCTGGGAAAGTCTCACCAGTCATCTCCCTTTCCCCCAGGTCTACCACCCCATGCCTCACAAATGGGTGAAACCCTATGATCCAAAAACCTCCACACTGAGAAGCACTAAGTAGTTGGATCCGAGATGAACTACAGGCTAGTCCCCACTGACATACGGCCTCTGGTTGGCCACTCACCAACCACTCTAGGATGCTGCTAACCCAAGAAGGGCAGCTGTCACTGTGCAAAGGCCCAAGTCATGGCAGGACACACACACCCAACCTTGACCCTTCTTGTTCTCATGCCTTGACTCCTCTCAGAGGCAGAATGGCAGCAAGGATACTGAGGCCAAGAGGACCTGGAACACGAGACGCCTGAGGGTCAAGTAGCAGAGAACCCTTGGTCAGGAGGAGGGTAGTGGGGAAAGTGAGCCTACAGGATTAGCCCTCACTTATAAAATATAAATGAAAAGAAACAGTTGTCAAGAATCTCGAGATAGTCATGGAAGAGCATTAAATCCCAAATGTGGGACACTGTCCTGTGTTAATATACTGGTCATACACCCATGAAGCCGGAGCAGTATATACATACACACAAAAAAACTCCATTCACCCCAGGCAAGCTTTTTGAAAGAAGAGTTCACACTGGCCAGCCTGTCCTCTCCTGTCTCAGTCACATCTCAACTCATCATATCAGGCTTCCATCTCTAAAATCAGGAAGAGATCAGGCTTTGTAGGACCTAAAGCTCACACAGTTTTGAGACCAGTGTTAAGAAGACAGATTCTAAAATATGAGCCTGTGATTAAGTATATAAAGGAGAACACGCATTTGAGTGGTCTAAAGCTTAAACTCCATTAGCTTCACTGTAAATCCTCCTCTGCTCACAATTTTGCTCTACTGTTCTCCCCATTTTCCTCAATTGCCACATCTAATGGACAAATTTTGGTCTGAGTCTCACTTGATTTCTTCCCCATAATTGATATGAAGATCATTGATTACTTGCTCCTCGAAATCCCCTAAGATGGCTTCTGATACATCATCTATCTTCTGGGCTAACTCATTTCATCAACTTTCATTGGCTTTCTCTCCAATTCTTCCACCTGTGCTACCTCAGTAACTCTTAGTATCTATATTTGTTTTAAAGGAAAGATATTGCTTAAAACTACATTATATATCATATATGCAAGTGGTTTATAAATTGTAAAGCACTACATAAATATAAAATGTTATTATTACTAGGTGATTGATTCTATAATTTGTTCAGCAAAGAGTATCTTAACTTTCCAAATGATCCTTTTATATCCTAAAAGAGATATGTATGTAAGAGATTCATGCAAGTTACAGAAATGACTTTATGATTTATACATTATTTTTATGTGTCTTACTTTTTTGTACTCCCCATTACAAAATAAATAACACTGAAAAATTAAGGAAATGACATTTATTATGTGTATATCTCTGTTTCTCTGATTATATGAGTGGAATTTTTACTTTTATGGAAATTAGTTGCATGAAACTCAAGCAAATATATTGAAATGCAGCATATATACTTCCCTAAATGTAAATTAATCTGTCCAAGTGAAAAACCAACCAAAACACAGATTTCTTTTTCCTTATTAGAGTTTGCCCACTTATGCCACTCAAAATAATGACTATATTTTGCTATAAATTATTTTTCTATGGAATTTGAATAGTTTTATCTCTGCCTTAATCAGAACCAACCTATCTGAAGGCAGAGATAATTTATAAATTATTATTTCCTTGTTTTAAGGTTAATCACAGTTTCAAAAACTATCCAACACACACACAAAAAAAATTTCTTTAAGTCCACTTCGGCTTGTGAAAGGCTTCATTTAAGATAATAAAAACACATTTCATGGCTAATCGCCAAAAGAAGAATGATAATTTCTTATTTATAATGGTGACTTATTTTTCCTCTAACGAATGGGGTATAGGCATCCATAATCTTCATCTTTGCAAATCAATCATTATAATCGAGAAGGTAAGTTTTCATGGCAAAACACTCTTTTAAAAATTACTTTTAGCCTATGACTGCCTTTATTACAACTTCTGTTTAGATTTTGTTTTGATTTTATGTCAGGGAGAAAAAAATCCTATTGGTTTCTCTAATGATAAGTTTTCCAGAGGTATTTAGGTTCACTGCTGATCTTGTTCATCCCTTGCTCATAAAATAATATATCATGTTTCTTTAATGCCCAGATGGGGATGATCACTTCCTTCATAAATTCAATGAGTTGGAAACTCTTTCACTAAATAACGACAAAGAAATTAACAGCACTGGTAGATACCAAGATTTCATACTACGTTTTTGGACTTCTTTAACAAGCCAGTTTTTTTTTTTTTGTTTTTTTTTTGTTTTTGTTTTTTTTTGTTTTTTTGTTTTTCTGTTTTTTGTTTTTGTTTTTGTTTTTTAGATTTTACTTATTTATTCATGAAAGACACAGAGAAAGGCAGAGACATGGGCAGAGGGAGAAGCAGGCTCCCTATGGGAAGCCTGATGCGGGATTCAATCCCAGAACGCGGGATTCAATCCCAGAACCCCGGGATCACACCCTGAGCTGAAGGCAGATGCTCAACCACTGAGCCACCCAGGCGCCCCACTTTTAATAAGCCTATTTTGGGGAAAGGCACCATGCCAACTGTATTGCACTGGATGCTGAAAAAGTCAGATATTTTAAGCACTAAATTTAACAGATGTCATCTTGTCTCCTTTGATGGGCATGGACATCTTAACAAAACTGCGAAGATATCACTTTCCCATAAGGCAGGGATAATCCATGGGGTTTTACCGGAATAATTATGTGCATTTAACGGCCCCTTAACTGTAAAGCTGGCAGCAGAACTGAAGTGGTATCTGTAGCTGTTATTAACAGTCATACCTTGAGAGGACCATAGCTACCAGCTTTCATGAGTTGCAGAATAACACCTGGCTTCCAAACAAATACTTCAACCCTTTTTATAAAGAGCAGGAACTGACCTTGTAAGTAAATACCCTGTATTGGAGAGAAAGTTGAAAAAATTATAGAGATTTTTATTTTTTATGTTATCTTCTAGGAAAAGTAATACTCTCATTTGTTCAATCAATCAGTTATTCAACAAATACTCATTGAACCCCTATCATGAATAAGCTCATACCATATATGTATTTAAGTTAGAGAAACTCAACTCCATGCATTAAATATTAAATATAGCATAGAAACATACAGAGTGCATTTTAGGGGTTCAGCTTGGCCTCAAAAATGCAAACAAAATATTTCATTTGTTCCAAAGCTGCAGGAAAAATGAACTGTGCCAGAATTATTGAAAGGTGCTCTGTCTGCTTTCTGGTTTTTGTTAGGCATATATTTTTAAGACCATTTTCAGAGGTTCAATTTTTGCTTTACATGCAAACTTTAGAACATAAATTCTCACCTCCAACATGCTGCTGACCCAACTTTCACAATAAGACTCTATTCTGATATGACAGATATTTAGTTAGGAGGACAAGGGAATTTTTTTAAAGATTTTATTTATTTATTCATGACAGACATAGAGAGAGACAGAGACAGAGAGAGACAGAGACAGAGACAGAGAGGCAGAGACACAGGCAGAGGGAGAAGCAGGCTCCATGCAGGGAGCCCAACGTGGGACTCAATCCCTGGTCTCCAGGATCAGGCCCTGGGCTGAAGGCAGCGCTAAACCTCTGAGCCACCTGGGCTGCCCAGGAAAAGGGATTTTTACAAGACCCATTCTTTGCCCTCAAGACACTTGTAAATGAGAAGGAGGAATATATTTTATAAGTTAGTTCTCAATGCGAGTGGTATCAGTCTGATACCTGCAATACAAAGCAACATCACCATCCCCACTCTCAGCCAAAATCAATTTTATTTTTCTAAAACTCTCTTCCACTAAAATATTGGGAAAAAGAAAAACTTTCATAAATAATAAGAAAGTTTAACCATCACATTACACATGTAGCGAACAAGAAAAAGAATTCTCAGATGTTTTACCTATCTATAAATAATTGAATGGAGTTGACACTCATTTAATCATAGTCCTCAGCTTGCTAGTGTAACAGGTGTCCACCTTAATCATCCCTACTTTTACAAACAAAACATTGTGCAGCAGTCTGCCTGACAGGCTGCAATTCTATACATAATTACATATATTATACTCCAAATTATATATTGAGAAACATCTCCATTAAAAATGAACACAGAAAGTCTCTGGACTTTTGTCTCCTTTGTCAACTTCTGAAAATAAGCTCAATTTATAAAATGAGAAATGACTTTTTAAAATTGATAACATGAAAATTTAGCTCTCACCCAAGGGGGTTGTATTTACTCTCTTCTGTTTATTTGTAAATTTTAAAGACCAACCATGAGTTTTTGATGAAATATAAAATGCAAGAAAAGCCAAACATAAAAAGCCACAACTTGGGGATCCCTGGGTGGCTCAGGGGTTTAGTGCCTGCCTTCGGCCCAGGGTGTGATCCTGGAGTTCTGGGATTGAGTCCCACATCGGGCTCCCTGCATGGAACGTCTCTCTCTCTCTCTCTCTCTGTGTTTCTCATGAATAAATAAATAAAATCTTTTAAAAAAATAAAATAAAATAAAAATAAACAAAAAGCCACAACTTGATTAATTTTGCACAACTGAACTTTTGTTTTTATTTTAACTTCCAAATAGTTTTTCCTGCTATAATTTAAAAGAAATGTATATTTTAATGCACATCCTAGTCAATTATACTTTAGATAGCATGCATTCAGTCGCTAATTTGATCTCTCATTTGGATTATTTTCTATTCCCAACCAAGACACTTCTCTCACTGCATATATTAAATTTTATCTGTTCATGGCATGATTATCTGCAAAATCGGGCTTTGTCTCCCAGCTGTTCTTTTCCTTGGTGACCCCATAAAACAAAAGTGCCAAGGATCCAGAAATCAAAAAATAGACAAAACATAAACCATTACCCTCAATGAAAGGTGGAGATACACAATTAAACAAATAGTTACAATAAAGCATGCAAAATACTATAGTAAAAGTCTCTACAAGACACTTTGAGATCATAGAAGATGTGATCAGCCTCTCCCCGATTTGGGGTCCAAGAATTAGGGAACTCCTCACAGGAGATGATAATGAAATTTAAGTTCTATTTAAGTTCCACTTAGGTTAAAGATCTTCAGCCTAAAGAACAGGACCATGTCAGGCAAAAAAAAAAAAAAAAAAAAAAAAACAAAACGAAACATGTCATGTGCCTGATACTTCATAGCACATTCAGTCCTCTGAGTGGCTTAGTGCACTATAGCCCACGGGCCAAATCTGGCTCACCACCTGTTTTCATGCAGTCTGTGAGCTAAGCATGCTTTTTAGATTTTTAAATGTGTGGGGCAAAAAATCAAAAGAATAGTATTTCATAGCACATGAAAATTATATGAAATTACAATTTCAGTGCTCATAAGGTTTTATGGGAATACATCCTTGTCCATTCCTTTATATTATTGCCTACAGCTGCTTTTATGTTACAATGGCAGAACTGAATCGTTATGACAAAACCCTTTTGTCCACAAAGCTAAAATATTTACTATCTGGCTCTTTACAGAAAGTGTGTTGTGTTCTGGTTTAGTGTGACTGGAGCAGAGAGTCTTGAGGAAGTAGTAAGACATGAGGTAATCACAAAGAAATAAGTGGTGACAAAATAGCAGATAGAGAAATTAAGAAAACAATTCTACTTACAATAGCACCAAAAGAATAAAATACATAGAAATAAACTTAACTGAGGAAGCGAAAGACCTGTACTCTGAAAACTATAACAGTGATGAAAAAAATTGAAGGCGACACAAACAGATGGAAATATATTCCATGCTTACAGACTGGAAGAATTAATATTGTTGAACATTTTTAAAATGTCCATACTACCCAAAGCAATCTACAAATTCAGTGCAATCCCTACTAAAATACCAGTAGCACTTTTCACAGAAGTACAATAAATAATCCTGAAATTTATATGAAAATACAAAAGATCTCGAATAGCCAAAGAAATCTTGAGAAAGAAGTTCAAAGCTGGAGCTATCAATCCCAGATATCAAGATATACTCCAAAATTATAAAAATCAAAACATCATGGTACTGGCACAAAACAGACAGACCAGTGAAACATAACAGAGATTCTGAAACTACAAGATATTCAATACACTTAGAGCTAAAAGTTTAAAATAGTAAACAGTAGAATAAGTATGGAAAGTTAGTTAGGACCATATCAGACACAGACTTCTTTATCAAGCTAAAGAGTTTAAAGTCCATCCTGAGACCAGGGTTGCTGAAAATGGAAAACGTTTAAATCAAGAGTAACTTAATCAGAATTGAATTTGCAAAATATCATTCTGATTATATTTGAGGGAATATTTGTGGGCAGTGGGGGAAAGCAAGGCTTAAATCAAACCAATTAGACTCTTTAATAATATAGATGAAACATAATCTTACATCTGGCTTGAATTGAGTAGAGGCAAAGGGGATAGACAAGAGAGGGAGCGTGTATTAAGAGTAGTAACTGATTGTCTGACAATGGAGTAAGAGGGTATAATGTAAGAGGTCTGGACACCTAGCTAGAAGGGTATGTCATTCACTAAAATGAGGACATGTAGAGGCAAAGAATTTCTTTTGGTACAGGTTGAGGATAACATGGGATTTAAATTTAAAGGAGCTGTCTGGTCTAGACACTATAGACCAGCTGTCTAGTCCTTACTGCAAGAACGGTGCCAGTGGGAGATAGGCCTGGCTGTGATCACCCAGGACTTTACTAGTAAGAAGACAAAGGGCTGGTCCCTGCTAAGTACCTTCTTATAAGGAAAGAATCTTATGGACTTTAGGTTTAATAATGCCTGTAGAATTTTCAGTCATCACCTTTCTCTTTCTCTTGTTGCCAGAGTGATACATGCCCTCCTCCTCATATTTGGAAAAGAGCATGTGATCCCAGTGTCATCCTCTATTGCTAGCCTCTGTTGATGGAAGGATGGTCTCTCCTCTTCTTGGTGGTTGTCCTCAGTTTGCTTAGCTGACGACCCTGTCTTCTGTTCTCTGTATGGATAAAGTATGGTGGTCATTGGGTTGGAGGCTAGCACCTAATGATCTTTCTTGCTGATTCAATCCCTGTTTCATCTCTTTTTACTAATCTTCGGAGCCCAGTTAGAGGGATCCCGCCATTCCCACTCTGGCCCCACCACTTGGCTATCTTCTGCACTGCACTCTTCTTGGGCACATTGGAACTTTTTGATCTCCCTTATGTCTCACAGGAGCTTAGAGACTTGAGAGGGCACGCCAACTCGCATCCTCACCATGTCTACTCTGCCAGCATTAGAATAGGCTTCGATACTGCCTCTCCCCTGAATCACATCTCCAAACTCATGTAGGACTTCCATGGCTCCTCCTTCTCCAAGGTTCCCCTTGGAAGAGGCCAGAGGATGGCAGCAGAATTTCTACACTGGTCTAAATGTCCTTTCTATTCTGACCAGTGTTTCAGGCTCCTCCCCAATTCAGAAGGATCTTAATCTGCTCTCTGAATAGTGGAAAACTACTTTTTGTCATTCTACATTTTTCTCTTCTGTGTAACTGAAGATATAGAATTCAATGCCCTGATTCAGCCAGACTTTATACTTGACATGCAAAGAAAAGACCTTAACATTCCAAAGCATTTTTCCTTCTCAAGTGCTTGCCTCTTGTAATTCAGAATTGCTTTTAAGATACTGCCTGTTATGGACTTATCAAAAAATACATAATAAAAAACTCAAAGCTAAGAAAAAATTGATTTTTCATTCTTTTTGAGTTCTTTTCCTCTCTTTTCTAGGTAATAAACCTTAAAGTCTTTTTAAAAGAATTTAGATTGATTCCAACTGTCTAAAGTACAATACATTAGAATTCATTTTACAGTCCATATAATTTTAAGATTTACATACATACAAGCATATGAACAAATGTTACTTTGCTTGATATAGATCTAATGAATTGCCAAGATGTATTGGTTTTGACACCCACTTACTTATGGCAATAAATAATTATGACGGTAGACTATCAATAAGAACTTTTGTGCAATGATAGAAAATGTAGATAGAGAATGTAGAGAATGTAGAGAACACAGTAAAATGAAATTATCTTTCTTATGCAATGATACTATGAATAATAAGGCATAACAAACTGTATCACAGTAGTCTGTCCAGCTGTGTTTGAAATGATGAAATCAGCTAGAATAATTCCCAAATCTTACTTTATTTTGTGCTTTATAAATATATGCTGATTTTTCTTCCTTCTATGTATCTTAAAAATAAAATAGGACACTATTGTTTTTCCTTAAAATAATTCAACTTTGATCCTAATAAGTCAGCAAAGCCCATTTTTACATTAATTCTAAGAACATTAATACATGAAGACTTTTACTATTTTTAAATCTGATTTTAATGTTGGAAAGGCTTCAGGGGACACAGAAATATGCATTACATAATATTTCAAAATATTAACCCTCTATATTTTTCTACATGCAAACTATTTCATTCCTCTCATCCTCCAACCTGGCTAATTCTAACTGCTACTTCTGCACTCAACCAAGCAAAAACTTCATGAGGTTATTTACCTTTGGCTCCTCAGCTGTATGAGGTGCTTTGCTTTGCCTACATGTACCTATGACACCTAGTATATACCTCCAGTATGACATTTACTATCCTACATTACAATCGCTTGTTTATAGTTCTATCTTCTCATCTGGAGTGCAATTTCCTTGAGAATAGAAAGTGTCCTATTTCTTGTTCTCTATCAATAATAATTAGCATGTTATCTAGTAGAGTAGACACTCAATACATAGTGGTTAAATAAGTAAATGAATGAGTACTATCATCACTTTACAAACAAAGGAAGTGATGATCAAGACATATTCTTATAAAACATGTCTGCTATAAATTCAAACTCAGAACAATAAATATATAACAATCTGCAAATTTTACAAAAATATTTTCACCAGAGTAGAAGCAAAAATTCATTTTCCTTTATTTAAACATTCAGCAAGAACCATAGTCTCAGTCAGAAACCAACTTACTAATTAGAACTAGATCATTTAGACTGCCAGGAAAGTTATTCAAAATCATTATGGTAATATTATGTTAAAACTTTGGGTTTGTCCAGAAATGTAGGTTTGCCTTTTTGGGTTTTATTTGTTTTTTTTTTTTTAGGTTTACCTTTTTGACTTGGATAATTTATTAGACTTTGCTGAACCTAGATTCTCTTCACTCCTGATTTCTTTCTTCACCTTACCCCTTCCCTGAAAAATTGTAAGGGTTAAATTGGCCCTTCTAAAATTAAAATTTTTTAAATCTTTAAAAACAGAAAATAATATAAAAATAAATGTGTATCTAATTGATGGCATAATCACATTGAAAGGAACTGTTCCAAGCGACATTAAACAGAGTAATTTCTCTGCCTATTCGAATATAATTTAAGGTTGAAAAAAAAAGTCAAAACAAAATCTTAAACTCTTTATTAAGCATGTTGTTGGCAGTACTGTTGTAGTGGGCAAGCTGGTATTGTTCTCCTGAAATACTTATATGTGGATTGTAGAATGTGTAATTGAGTAATTATGTAATCTTCTAGTTATATTCCTGGTGTGGTTATAAATCCCAGAACTTCTTATTCTTAATGTGATGGGCAAAAGAGATGCAGACAGAAGATGTTAGGCAAAAACAAAACAACAAAACACCATTGTCCTGAATTTGAATTGGATATAAAAATAGAATTCCTGATGACATATACATGGATGTTTATATTAATATCTGTTTATGCTTAAATATTTTGGAGTGTATGTATTTCCCCCACTTTATCCTCTGAAAAAAATTTGAGAACAAGGATGAACTCAGTAGCAATGAACATCCTTAGTACCCAGATTGCGGTCTCTAAATACATTTCCCTCTAAAAAGAAAGAGAGATTCTCAGAGATATCTCAGATCTACCATAGGCAATGTATAAAATAAATCTAAAACATCTTGTTCAGATAGCAAGGAAGCTATCAGTGAATACTAAGGTCATATCAATAGGACTTAAGAGTCGGATTAAAGAGGTATGAAATGGCCCCAAATGAGCTATGTGTGGTTTCAAAAATGATAATTACTATGGATTGAGAAATCAAATGTGGTTAAATTCATGAGTTCATAAGGATAGTAAAAAAAAAAGTCTAATTGGTCACCTCTGGAGAATGATGAAGAATTAATTCATTATCTTGAAGACTGGAAGATAAAGGGAATATATCAAGCATTTACAGTTTCCTATATGAGTTATACCATTGGGTAAAACCATAATTAGAGATAAAGAGAACAAGTCTTTTTATGGTATCCCATGAAAAAAAAATGACCAGAAAAAAAAAGAGTTTAATCATTTTGAATGTCATCATTTTCTAAACCTCCAATTGGATTTAGCCACTAAGTGTCTATGGTTATTGAAAACACCAAAAGAGAAATAGCCCAACATTAAGTGTTTCCTGATAGGAGAATTCACCATCTTGCCAACACAATCAAACCTGAATTCAGTCAAGCCTCTAGAGCTAACTTCAATTTATAGGAAATTTAAAACACAAAGTAACATGTTAAACAATTTCACAAAGATACAACCTGCACAATCCAGACTATGGGCAACTCTAGAGACATATATCAGCCAATCACAAAATATGACTTATTTGAATCTTGATTCAAATAAATGGAAAGAGAAAAAATATATAAGCTATTATGATGGCTATAAATAAGTAATTGGTTAGGTCAAAGATCTTGAAAATTTCTATTTTCCTCTGTTAAAAAGATATATGCCTATCCAAGGAAAACATAATTTTGGTCAGAGTAGTAATTAGCATGGTCAGTATAAACCACATTCCCATAGAAATACAACCTTTTCTCTTACATTGTTATAGAAGCATTTTATTAGTTGTGATAATTTATGTTTTTAATCTTTTCAGTTAATATACCCAGAGGCAATGGAATTGGAGCAGTAAGGAGGAAAAAATGAATACAATATTATGCATAAATCCAAAAGCATTAAAAAGCAACTCTATTCTTTGGTCTCTGAAATCAAGTAGGTCAAAATGTTTAAAGAAAACTATAAACCCTTTATTTTCCTTTTTGATCAATTATTTCTGTTGTAACAATTATGAAAATCATGAAAAATCATTTTTATTATGAAAAATTATGATTTTTAGTTGGTAAATCTATTTTTTATAAAAATGGGTATATTGAATATCAGATTAACTCCTCTCACTTAAAATCAATTTATTTCAGTGTCAATTATCTTATTAGAAATAATGCTCTATTTTCTCACATTTCTGGGAAATTATTTTCCTGGATATGGTATTCACAAATCTTATGGCTTGGAACTTGAATATAGTTTTCATTTCCTAATAACGTAGTCAATTAAAAATAAATATTTCACATAATGTATGACTTACTATGTTTGGCTTGTCTGTAATGAGGAATGTCATTAGATGTCTCCCCTCCTATTAAGGCTCTGACGCCTCCAGGGTCACCAGACAGTGCTGGCACTGGAACTTCCAGGTTTCCAATTCTGAGCCTTTGGATATTTCAGGCAAAGGTAATTCTTTTTTATTCTGAGTTATCAAGCCAATTTTCACCTCTTTACTTGAAAGCTGTCCTTTCTCACTGGGAGAAAAAAAAATAACCATTATTTCCCTACCAGAACTCTTCTTTGATGCAGTAAATAACTATATACATGAAAAAGATACTAGGCTCCTTTTTATTTTGTTCTATAAGGAAATAACAGTCCATAGCCATACCTGTGCACTGTCTTCCCATCTGATTTGAAGTCATACTTAACTCTGTTTATGTCACGTTATGTCATGCTATCAGCATGGGGAATTATAATCTTTACTGGTATACTAAGTAATTAAAACACTTTTAATGCCCACCTCGCTAACTCTTCTAAGTCCATTGCAATAATACCTCATTTTAAACAAGTAAATGATTTTTTCACATTTCAAGGATGCACATAAAACTAAAACATATTTATTTCCTTCTCTAGGACTCATACGCAATGCTATTTTGGTCCCCTTTTAAAGAGTAGAATTGAATAATTCTTCCAGGAGACATCTTCTCCCTTACAGAATGTATGATGAGCTAAAATTTCTCTTAATGAAATATCACTCATCTTTGAAACTCATTATTACTTATTTACTAAAACTTCACCATTTCAGTAGATTTTTTCATTAATTTTGAAGCTATTAATAAAAAGAATGAAGAGATCTAACAGGGTGACTAATCAAATATTTAAAAACTATATAACTTCTAAGAGTCATGGTTCATTAATATCACAACAGTGTCTAGCACATAGTAGAAGCTCATGCAATATATTCCAAATGAATATGTGAATAAATATTGTGACAATTATCATGTAATATGTTACACATATACCACACTTAGCCAACCACACTGTGAACTCAGAGGACAAGAAAAATGCTTGATTGCTAGAAAAGCATCTGGAATATAGCAGATAATATATATTGAAGGAAGAAAAGTAGTGAGCAAGTGTCACTGAAGAGAAAATCATCCGTTAATGTTAGACACAATCTTACAGTGAATGCTACCTTTGATTTTATAATTAACTTGGATATGATGAAGCGCAATGGTTATTTTGTAAAAACCACCCAATTCTTTATCAAAAAGGCTGTGGTTGTTAAGTTACCTTTGAATGTCTTAAAACCTGGTGCTAAGCTTCGCTACCATTATAGAGAAAAGGAAAATTATATAATCTTACATAGAAAAGTCTCTGGATGCTCCAGGGGGATGCAACTGTCTATTTATTTCAGAGTTCAGTAGTGCCATTCAACTGGCCAGCTTCCCTAAGGCCTTCAGTCCTGGAGCTACCCTGGGTCATTAGAGCCCATGCCCAGCAGAAATCAATGCAAAAAAAAAGCCCATTCAGGTGAGCATCTGCTAGGGGTCTGGTAGTAGGTAATTAAAGCATAAGCGTTAATGGAACTGAAGGAATACTATGATAATAGAGTTATCAGTGATGAGGTAAGCAAAGAAGAGCAGTTATTAGGAAGTTTGAGAGGGTGGTAGCCCATGTGTCCAAGAAGCAAAGATGGGAGGTAGGTTACAGAAGCGTAGATATAAAACATCATATGTGGGAGCTACTTGGGTATGTGAGAAAAAAATACAAGTCAAGGGTGATGACATTAGAGAACCAGACACTCGATTCATGTATTTCAACATTCAAGGAATGTTGACAAAACGTCAAACATTAGGAATATAGGATCAATAAACAAATAGTCAAAAGGTTTATGGTCTAGAAGCCAAGCTCTAAAACATGTAAATATTAATCACCATAATATGTCACAGGTGCTACAATAGATCTACATATGAAAGAGAGGATATATATATATATATATATATATATATATATATATATATAGTAGAAAGGAGGGAATGTGAATTATTTTTAGGTTGGGGGAGATTGAAAAGAAAGATTTCCTACTCAAAATCCAGTGGTAAAAAAAACAAAAAAAAAAACACAGTGGTATAAAAAAACATGTAAAAAAAATTAAGATGTGGCAAGTGCTATGATAGAAATATGCCCGGGACGCATACTATGATTAACAAATCAGTCTGTGACATTAAGTTATAAAGCAGGAGGTTTAGATGCAACTATAAAAGACTATAGAAATGTTACAGTCTAAGTTTTTTAAATTAAATTTTTACCTTTTCAAAATTATCAAACAACATATACCATAGACTCCTTCATCATATTCTTGAACATTGCACTATCCCTGAGCCCTAATCTGAAATATGGAAATATGGAAATATGGAAATGGATTGAATAAGTGACTGATACATATGAGGTATAATGCCTTGGCTTTTAGGGTCTTTGGTATCATAAAAAGATGTCTGGCCTTTGTCCCTGGTTCCTGAGAGCCCTGAAAACTTTTGGAAATTCCTGCATAATAAAGATGATAAAAGCATCCTTTTTTTTTTCTGGCAGGCCCCTAGATAGCTTCAGGATGTGGACAAGTGGCCAGAAAGACCAAGCTTTGATTAGAAACTTGAAACTCTCAGCCCCAGTCTCTGGGGAGGAAAGGGCAACTAGAGACTGAGTTAATCACCAATCAATGGCTAATAAATTAATGAATTAATGAATAATGCCTATGCAATGAAACCTTCAGAAAAAGTCCTAAACAAGAGGGTTCAAAGTTTCCGATTTGGTGAATATATCTATGTGCAGGAAGAATGAGGCATCCCGACTCCACAGAGACAGAAGCTCCTGTGTTCCTTCCAGACTTTGCCCTATACACCTCTTCATCTAGCAATTCATTTGTATCCTCTATAATAAACCAGGGAACATAAGTTAGGGGGCTTTGTGAGTTCTGTGACCTGTCTTAGCAAATTATCAAAACTGGCAAATCGTTGTGGGAAGTCCCAATTTACAGCCTGTCAGTCAGACAGACAGGTGGCCCAGGACTTGTGATTGGCCCCTGACATGGAATAGCATTGTGGAACTCAGTTCAGAACTGAGTCCGAACCCCAGGTAGTTAGTCTCAGAACTCAGTAGAATTATAAGACACCCAGCTGGGGGCCAGAGAATCAGAGAATTGGTTGTTGGTGCTGGAAAACACCCCAAGGTTATAAGTACTTAGAATGTTAAAATGACTACAAAATCAAAATGTCAGATACCAGGAAAGACTTTCAGTGGGTATGGACTGAGTTCTGCAGGGTAACTCACAACTTGGCCAATTGAGAAGGTCCAGATAAGTGAAAGAAAGCTGTCATAGGCCAAAAGACAAGGTGGGTAATGATTGGAGGAATGCAAGAGAATGTGGCCTGTCCTGCTCTGGATGGCTGGAACATGGAAAGTCAGGGCAGAAACCCATAAGAGATGAGACTGGAAAGATAATCAGGGCTGGAGTGGTCGGCTAAGTGCTTTGTGTCGTGTTCTCAGTTAAGTATGATTATCATCTCAAACAATCCTGGAGAATTATAAGCAAGGGATGGGAGGATTTAATTTTTGTTTTACAAATATTAATAGAAGACCAAACATTCCTCCCATTTTTTGTCAGGTCTACATTAATTGAACACATCTAATGTAGCTTGCTAGCTACCACTATCATCACAGGTTCCCAAAGATTTTGCCGCAGAAACACTTCAAACAGAAACACTCCGCTGTGATTTGTGACCCCTGAAAGAAAACTTTTGTGACCTCTGGGAAAATTTACATGCCTAACCTTGCCAGTCCAAGACACTTGCTGAAGTCTCTTTCCTATGGCAGAGTTTGTGCCCTCTCCGCACGGAACTTGGTCCACAAGAAAAAGGATGTATATACTTTCTCTCGTTTGGGCTTGGTCCAAGGAAAACAAGTCCATATCAGGCCCTCTCGTGGTTCAAGGATTTTGCTCAGAGCACTTGACTATGCCTACCCTTTGCAGTTGAAGTTGAAAACACATACATACTCATGTAGCCTGACAAACTGCCAGATAGTAGAGATGGGAGGATCGCTAAAGTCCTGAATTCCTAAGGCTTCAAAACTCCCATCAGTTTCTGTAAAACCACCGTGTTGGGTTGCCAAGGGGGAGGTTACGCAGCATAGAGAATAACTACTACCATGTGAGTAGTTCTCCAAGTGGATCTCCAAGTGCTGTGGACCCTTGGAGACCCTGGAACCTTTTCAGGGGATCCAAGAGGTCACAAGTATTTTCACAGTAATGCTACAATGTTGTTTGTCTTTCACTGTGTTAATATTTGTTCTGATGACAGCAGAGGCAATGGTTGGTAAAACTTTTGGAGCCTTAAAAACAAAACAAACAAACAAAAACTACTGGAGCCTTACAGCAAATCAAGGCAGTGGCAGCAAACTATTCCATTAGTCACTGTTGTCTTTGCTGCCATGAACTTGCGATGAAAAAAAAAATCAGGTTCACTTAAGAATGTCCTTGGTTTCCTAGTAAGATATATTAAAATATTACTAAACTAAACCTGTACAACCTGTAAGTACGTGGTTTTTAAAAATTCTCTATGACTAAGAAGCATACCCAGAGTACTTTTGCTACATCCTGAAGTATTATAGGTGTTGCAGGGAAATCCGCTCCAAGCATCCAGAGCTCAGCTGAGCTGGGACAGCAAACTGAGCTGTTCTGTGTGAGAGTGGCCCATTCAAGGGACAAGCCATAAACCAAAGAGTTAAGCCTTTACCTACCCCGATGGTGTGAGTGAGAGGCTAAAACCAGAGAAAACACCAACTCCCTGTTTCATTTTTTCCCCCATGGAAGGGCACACCAGTCCTGGGTCAGGTGGATCATCTCACCATTGATGGAGCTCCTGAACAGAAGGCTTTGGTGGTTTCAAGGACTCTGAGGTCAGGAGGAAGAGCTCAGGGTCAGGCTTGGAGGGCAAAAGTACTGGTACTGAGTCAGAGCGGGGAGAAGTGTCTTTAAGAGTTTTCCCTTGGGCAGCCTGGGTGGCTCAGCGGTTTAGTGCCGCCTTCAGCCCAGGGCATGATTCTGGAGACCTGGGATCGAGTCCCACATCGGGCTCCCTGCATGGAGCCTGCTTCTCCCTCTGCCTGTGTCTCTGCCTGTGTGTGTGTGTGTGTGTGTGTGTGTGTGTGTGTGTGTGATGAATAAATAAATAAAAATCTTTAAAAAAAAAGTTTCTCCTCCACGCCACTCCCTTCAAGCAGAGGCACCTGAGGAAGACCTCTGCCCAAGGCCTCCACGAAGGTGCCCGGGTGAGGAAGGTAAATATGCAAAGAGCATGACAGAGCAGGGGAGTCTGAGACCTTCACTGAACCTCCATTCAGGGGCTGTGAGGCACCGGCCGTGCACCAAGTATGATGTGGGGAGGGCAGCTCTCCCCTGGGAGGCCTGCCAGGTAAAGCTTTTGTATGGGTTGGGCTGTGGGTCAGACTTGAAAAATCGCACATAGGTTTTTAACCAAAAGCCTGACTCCTCATTAAGAAAGGCACACTGCAGAGTGATGGAGTTGCAAGCTGAACTAGCAACATTTTTTTATAGAGCACCATTTTTATTTGAAGGAACGACTAACAAACTGTGGTTATTGAAACTTAGGCTTTTGGCAGACATTTTCTTGAAAATGAACAAAGTGAGCCTGTCACTTCAAGGAAAACAACTGAAAGTTTGTTGCCAAGGATAGAATGCAAGCTGCCAAGCAAAAATTGGAATTTTGGAAAACTTGTATCCACCACCATGAGCTTCATAATAATTGCAGAATTTTTGGAATGAGTTCAGTGGTGATAATGAATGATTGCCAGTGTTGTAGCTTGAATTGTGTCCCTCAAAAAAAAAATGTGAAAGTCCTAATATCCAGTCCTGCAAGAATGTGGTATTATTTGGAAATAGAGTCTTTACAAATAGAACCAAGTTAAAATGAGGTGAGGTCATTAAGGTAAGCTCAAATCCAATCTGACAGATGTCTTTTAAAAAGGGGGAAAGGTATACCCAGAGACAGATCTGCACAGAGGAAGGCGATGTGAAGATACACCACCTGAAGATGCAAGACCGCAGTGATTCATCTACCAGGCAAAGAACAATGAAGATGGTCCTTAAACCATTCAGAGGTAGAAAGAGGCAAGGGATGCCTGGGTGGCTCAGTGGTTGAGCGTCTGCCTTCGGCTTCAGAGCGTGATCCTG
The DNA here is from genome assembly GCF_053574225.1 of Canis aureus. Classification (NCBI taxonomy): domain Eukaryota; kingdom Metazoa; phylum Chordata; class Mammalia; order Carnivora; family Canidae; genus Canis; species Canis aureus. Next base: position 25,583,866 of record NC_135616.1, read on the forward strand.
GAGTCCAGGGATTGAGTCCCACATCGGGCTCCCTGCATGGAGCCTGCTTCTCCCTCTGCCAATGTCTCTGCCCCCCTCTCTCTGTCTCATGAAGTAATAAATAAAATCTTTAAAAAAAAGAGAGAGGCAAGAAGGGATTCCCACACTTTCAGAAGGTGTATGGCCCTACCTACACCTTAATTTCTGACTTTTAGCCTCCAGACCTATAAGACAATAAATTTCTGTTGTTTTCAATCACCCAGTTTGTGATATTTTGTGGCAGCAGCCCTAAGACAGCAGTATAGTGATTTTTCCATACTGTAAACTAAAACATGTCAGTATTTAGAAGATCTGTGTATTAAGGTGAACTAGTATTTTTCCAAATATCAATAGGTGAAGTTATAAAATCCTACATGGGTAAAATATCCATTCAAAGTTTTAATGGGGGGCAGCCCGGGTGGCTCAGCTGATTTAGTGCCTGCCTTCAGCCCAGGGCCTGATCCTGGAGACCAGGGATGGAGTCCCACGTCAGGCTCTCGGCATGGAAGCCTGCTTCTCCCTCTGTCTGTATCTCTGCCTCTCTTTGTGTGTCTCTCATGAATAAATAAATAACATTTTTTAAAAAGTTTTAATGGGCTTTAATGTGCAGAGCACAAAGTGTTCATTGATATGATTTGACATAATACATTACAATCAAGCTTTAAAAAACTACCACTTCCTAATTTTTGGTATCATATCAAACAAGAATATCCACAATTATCTGAAAAGGTTATTTAAATACTTCTCCCTTTTTGAACTATATGACTATACAAAGCCACATTTTCTTCATATCCCTCAAACAAAACAACGAATCACAAAAATCAATTGCAGAGGCAGATGTAAGAACTGTTTTACATTAAGGCAGACATTAACAATATTTATAAAAGTATAAAATAACATCTCACTATTTTATTTTGAAAAAATACAATTTCTTCAAATAAAAATATGCTAATCATGTCAACTTCTAATGTGTTATTTTTGATGAATTAGTTAATATCTTTAAGCATCCCCAGTTTTAATTGCTAACAAAGCAAACATAGATAGATTGAACATAAACAAAAGAATTTGGGGATCCTCAATAATTTTTAAGAGTGTAAGGGTACTGAGATGAAAAGTTTGAAAATTGCTTTCCTAACAAATGCTCAATTTTATGACTCACTGAAGTTTGGAGCCCTAATCCCTGTCTAATTCCCACCCCTGTGAATGGATAAGTTTGGTTGCATATCTAGGAGTTCCTGTCGTTCCTCTTTCTTAGACTCAGTTGTTTTCTGATTCTTCTACTTGATGAGTGGGGACTGACATGTGCACACATTTACTGCATGTGCCTCTTGGAAGATAAATCTTTAGAGAGGGAGCCAAGCCTAGATGGAAAGAGCATCATGCTTGTCCCCCCCCAAAAAAACCATGCGCAGCACACAGTGGGCTCCCAGGGAGTCTTGGAGCTATTCTTGGCAGTAGAAGGAGTGAAGGATCCTAGGAGTCTTCCCATCACTACCACCACCTGCTATAGATGCTGTACAGATTCATAGGACCCATCCCAAGAGATTCCAAAGGTCTGAATTAAATGGCAGAATCAGTCTTTCCCACAAGCAGCTCAAATGATTCTGGAGCAAGGGGTCCATAGACCACACAGTGCCAATGGGTGGGGTGACCTTCTAACCAGGACCAATATGAGAAAGGTGTTAGTGAGCTCCATGCTAAAGGCTAGGTGATTATCAAGACTACCTGGTCCATTACACACAGAAAGAACACCTGTCTCATGATTTCCTATAGGTCAAGGGAGACGTGTGCTACTGCCAGCAGAACACAGTCATTGATATGGTTAACTCTGAGAGGAGGAAAAGATGGATTTGTCAGCCTGGGAACTTAGCTGGAAGAGTGGGCCTTTGAAACAGACTCACTTGGAAAACAAAACTGATATAAAATGAATGTCAATTACCCAGTTCCAGGGGGCCTGTCCATTTTCACTTCTTTTTGACATAGCATTTGTTAAGTTACACTTACATAAAGTGCCCATGACGGTAATATCTGAGTGCCCTTTAGACTCCTAAGAAATGCACAGTTTATTTAACTGTTGAGTAAAACACAGTCCTTGTTTTTCTTCACAAAGAGACAGAATAACAGCACAATTGCGGGTGGTACCTAGGATGGAAAATCACTAACACTAACTGTATCCCCATATAAATTGTGTGAACGATTCTTAGAAAAGGTTGAGACTATCAATATCACATGTAGTAAACCTAAATATTATTCTTAGCTTATCACAAGTAAGCAAAACAGCATTTTGCTTTACAAATCAGCCTTTTGTGTTATGTTACTGTCCTTAACTTTCAGAGTAGCAGGAAATCCTTTCTGCTTCCAGGATTTACCCTCTACTCCCCTGCCTACACTCCACTCAGACTTACCTTTCTGAGATAAAAATCTATTTCAGATCTCTTTACATTGTGTCATGTTACCACACTTTCTTCCTTTATCCAGCACCTTCTATGTGGTGGCAGGCATGATGAAACCATCAGTCAGATGGTTTTCACATATTACCACTTTTTCTCACCCAGAGAGCTCCCCTTATTCTCTCCATGCCACAGTTAGAAAACAAAACTCCAAGAGCTTAGGCACATTTATCTAAGAAGCTATGATCTGCTTAAGCTAGAAGTCTTGCCCAGTTAGAAAGCTCTGGTTCCTAAGCCTGTATTCCAGTCCGCTCCCCCCCACCCCCACCCCCCAGCCTGAGGATGCTTGGATAAATGGACAGTATTAGGTTTCTAAATCAAAAAGGTTGAAGTCAGTTTCCTTGGCTGGTAACCTCTGAAACCCATAGGTGGCTGTGCCTATTTCCTACAGTAACACAAAGGGATTCTACTGGAAAGCAAACTATAGAGCAGGACAAGTTCATTTGGCTTCAGGAACATCCCATGAAACCACTGAGTAGAGTCAGAACTCTTCAAATGGTGCCAAAGATAGCTTTGTGTCAAGCCACTGAGTCACACATCAGCACAATAAAAATAAGAATGACTCATACTTTTTGGTCTCTGTCACGTACTCTGCCAAATAGCAAAAAATAGAAAGATGTTCCTCAAATGTCACATATACCCTAGGAATAGTTCAGGAATAATTCCCACACTGTATGTGTAAATATTACTTCAGAGTCTGAAGACTGCTGCTCACACCAGGTTGTACCTGAAAATCTTACTGTTTTCAAGACTTTAAGATTCTGAACCCTTTTCAATAATCTAATGTTGGGAACAAACCCAAGCATTAAGCTTGAGGAATTTAAATTATTAGAACAAAATGTATTTTCAATATTATTTCCTAGTGCTGAATTGGATTTTAAAAATAAACGGAAATTTTTGGTATTTGTCTGTTTACTTGATTCTTTTTTTTTTTTGAAGACTGTAGCAAAAACAAACAATAAAACAGAATGCACATATTTTTGAGAGGTAGGCTCCTAGAATTTCTCAAAATCTCTCTGAAGTTGTCTCCTGGTAACATTCTCCAGGTCAGAACACTCAAGAGTAATGAGTCTCTTTATATATACTACCTAATCAATAAGAAATAAAACTTCCAGTGCTAACAAATTTCCATTTCAGCAAAAAGAGATTTATTCTGCTTGGCTTGTATTTCCTCATTAGTAAAGTAAATGCAAAGAAGTCTGATTTATCTGGATTTTTTTCCCTACTGAACAAAAAGTAATTTGGTGAAACTACAGTTTTATTTTTCATTGTATTGTATTTTTTAATTAAAACTGGCCAGTGGAACCTCTCTATCCCCAAATCATGGTGTGTATTAAATTTCAAGGAATCCTTATGCAACTGGAGAGAATTTCATTTTTTTAGCAAACTGCAAGGCATTAAAATCAATAAATAGGCTGATGATGCAATTAATATTCTAGAGGCCTTGAAAAGAAAAAAGGAAGATTTAGTGTTAGCAACCACCACTTCTTTCAGTTAAAGAAATTTCTAAGCCTGTGTTTTACTAAGTAAACTATATAATCATGACCACTGAACAGTAGTTGTGTTTTCATTATAGTTAATGTTAATTAGTCTGTTTATTTTTGGTGCAATTATCATTAATTTAGAGATGTGGATGCTGTTCCCTGTAAAGTATATGTATATGATTCATAACCAAGAATGCATCCACTGAAATGGTGAAGCCCTCCAGGAAGGCTTTTCATTCACAGTATTACTCAGTAGCTAAAACTGGATAAGTTTATCCAGGATCTTGCCAGAGGTCAGATTCTCCAATATCACCCCTATTAACTCCTATATTGCTTTTCCATAAAAACGCAAGTATAGAAGCATTTGAAAAATATTTTACCATTTCTTTCATGTTCTAAAGACAATTTTTTTTAATGATTACATATCAAAATATAATAGGTTTAAGGCAACACGTGAAACATTGCAGAGCCAGTGGGAGGTGCTGAGACTACTTCAACTTGAACCCTGAAATGAAGAAGTTTACAGGCATGTGGAGGTGATAAGAGTTCTGCCCAAATGCCCAGAAGTCATAGTGATTCCTAAATAAAACTGTATATCTTTTGGAGTAGGGGCAGGCCTGGATCTCTATAGATTCCAAGTCAGAAACTCATAGTCACAAGAACTTGGGCAAATCACTCTGCGTCTCGATGTCTCAAATTCCCTATCCATAAAATGGAAATAATAACTAACACGTATCATGGTCTTGACAATTAAATGGGATATGGTACATTACAAAATTGAATGTGGCACTTTATGTGTAACAGGTGTTAGAGGGGAAACCTGTGCTCCCCCCAACTTCATACTAGGTTCACCTTACTGCAAAGTTCAAACATGTTCCATTTCAGAGCATGTGTTCAGGTTAGCTTCTTTATCCTCAGAGAAGTCCATAAACTTGCATGGAGACAAAAGTACATTGCATTTTCACTAACTCATTTCAGTTGGAGAACCAAAATTTAGCATTTCCTTCAATGATGACTGTAGGCAACAAACCATAGTAGTATTTGCAGTGCCTTTGTCACCAATATAAAAGACATATTTTCCTATCACATTTTCCAGTTGCTAAGATCTTAAAATATCATTTATGCTGATCATTATTTTGAAATTAAAGTAGTTATTGGACTCAATGTATAACTTTTTTTAATGCATTCACCAAAGGCACATATATAACTATGGACACATATTTTAAACATTTCTTGGCAAGTATTTTTTAACATTTTGGGGTTCCTTTAAAGCCTATGTACTTTATTTTATGCACTTAAAAGCATTATTCTGAGAAGACATTCCTTAGGCTACACCAGACTTCACAAAAATCCATGGTGGGAAAACACTGAAGAACTCCCCTGCCATAGGGGAGCCAGTATCTGTAAGACATGTGTGCTCGCAGAGACTAAAATAGGGAATCCACAGTGCAAGTAATTGGGAAATAATCCTTAAAGATAGGAACAGATATACCAAGTGCTTAAAAAAAAAATCTCTGGATGGATCTGAAGGATGGGATCAACAGGACAGAGCTTAGGACACTGACAGTGTTCATGAGTGGGTTCAGCACTCCTCCTAGGTAGCAACTCCTCTCTTCTAGAGCTGAGGCCAAAAACATCAGATTCCTTGTAACTGTCACCTTTCCTTCCACACCATACAGGCAACCTATCATCAAGTCCTGGCTGCTCTGTCTTCAAAATACACCTAGATCCCGGTCATCTCACTCACTTCTATCACTGCCACCTGGATCCTGGCCACTACCATCTCTCCCTTGATAATAAATAGATGCCTCGCTGCTCTTGCTATTTCAGGCAAGGCCTGAAACATTCATAAAATTGTAGAAGCACATGACAAAGGCACAGGACTAAAAATACGCCTTGCAAAAGTCTGGAGAAGTTCTCTCATATCACAGCCCTGGGGCTCAAAGGAGAGATGAAAATGAAAGGATCTTGAAGGTGAGGCATAAAAAAATACTCCTCAAAATAAACCCCTCCCCAGGACAGCCAGACTTGCAAAATTTTTTTAATTGAAAAAAAGTCACCATGTCTTAGATGATACTTACATAATGAAAGAAGACGTAAATTTCCACTCTCTGGATACAGTGCATCTCTCACATTGGAAGAGTCCTTCTGATTATTTGTTTGCAGTTCATGAACTCCAGACAGCTGGCTTAGACCGGCTGGGATTCTGGAGAAGCAGAAATTGGGGTGTTCCCTAATAACACACCCTCCCTCCCTCAGATATCACTGTATCTCTACTTTGCCCATATAAAGTAATGGGTTCTGGCAGCATATTTGTCTAAGATTATTTCATGAGGCATTGGCAATGTGTGCTTCATCTTCAATGTCATAAGAGTCATTGTTATGATAAGTGTGTATATGACCTGGAAACTTCCAACAGTGAGGCACGTCAGAGCCCAGAAGAAACTGTACCCATTCCAGGGAACTTCAGCCCCAGACACAGCAACTGACAAGTTCTGACTCTCCAGGTAGGTGACAAGACTGGACACAATTGGGATGGGAACAGAGCAGCGAGTAGGTTTCAGTTTTGATAACAGAGTGGCCTTGGAATCTTTTAAAGTAACAAACTGTTTTGGTGTACTTCTGAGTCTTCTGACAAAAACATTCACCCAACAGCATGCCCAGGGAATCCATAAAGGTGTGATGTACAGAAAGCAGCCTCAGAATGGTGAGAGCAGGACTACCCAGTAGGCCAACACCTTTCCAGACATTGCTGGGTGACCAGAGGCTTAATGATGAAGCCCAAAGAATTAAAAAACCAAAAAGCTAATCAGCATTGGGAATATATTTAAATATACCTCATGTGCTTTTCATGAGAAAAGACTGCCACTAAAATACTTCTCATCTCTTGCCTCATTCCCTAGTATTTCCCACAAAACTGCAATAAATTACCCAATAGTGAGTATGAAAGAGAAACTGAGTATTCAAAACTGACTTCCATCTTCCATCTTTCACTTGCAAGTCAGCAGCCTTCAGGAAGAGAGAACGGAGTCTACCTCTATACCGGAAATTTCACAGGGATAGTATTGCTGGTGACAAGGTGGACAAGCAGTTCTAGGAAGTGCATTTTGGCTTTATGAGTAAGTACCTGGCTTTTTGATTCCCATCTGCTGGATTCTTATTTGGTTCAAACCTCAGGTAGTAAAGAAGTGGCTACTATGGGGATCCCTGGGTGGCGCAGTGGTTTGGCGCCTGCCTTTGGCCCAGGGCGTGATCCTGGAGACCCGGGATCGAATCCCACGTCGGGCTCCCGGTGTATGGAGCCTGCTTCTCCCTCTGCCTGTGTCTCTGCCTCTCTCTCTCTCTCTCTGTGACTATCATAAATAAATAAAAATTAAAAAAAAATAAAATAGAAGTGGCTACTATGTACTAAGCCCTGCCAAAACCTATGCATTAACCATTTGATAAATCATTCCTTCAACTAATCCAAGAAAGAAAGTAGCATGTGTCCTAAGAAAAATTGACATAGGTAAAGAGCTGTGATGGCTGAGAGAGATAGAAGTCCTCCTGGTAGCTTAGCAGACAGAAAATTTCATTGAGGGATTAACACATGAGTTAGCCTTTGAAGAGAGGAATAATTTACACATGAGGAATTGGAAAAAAAAAACAAAAAACATAAGCAGTCAGATCCAAGCACTTGAACAAGTGCTTCAGTGCCTGAAGGCATGAGAATGTGGATCATACTGTAAATATGGAGCAGAAAGCACAGTTAAGTTTGACTAATACACAGCAGTGTCTGAAAAAGTGCTTAGCCTACAGATACTGAATTTGTTCAATAAAAACAAGAAATAGCTGAGGACACATCAAAGGTCTCAAATGTGGTAGTCAAAATTTATCTTTGGGTATCTGTGAAATGTTTAAGGAAATATTTATGAGAGTATATCTATTTGTCATACATAGTAAACTTGAGATAATATAAAGAAAAGTAACCTGGCTCCTGCATAAAGATATCAAAATTCATGAAACTCTGTTGTCTTAATGTAGTATGATCAATTTCATACAGTTAAGTAACATGTAGTCATTGAGATGATGCTTTTGAAAAGTAGTTAGTGACATAAGAAAATAAGGAAGATATGTAGAATATGAAAGGATTGAAAATGTTCAAGACTAAGCTGGTTGGGCCACCCACTCTTAGTTTCAGCTCAGGCTCTGTGCTCCATGTGGAGTCAGCTTCAGATTCTTTCTCCCTTTCCCTCTCACTCACACGCTCTCTCTCTCTCAAATAAAGAAAAATACAATCTTTTAAAAATAAATAAATAAAAGGTTTCAAAATATTCATTAGAGTATCAATTTTGTGAAAGATAGAAAATACGTGTGCATGTGTATATAAGTACAAAAACTAAATATACCAAAATATGAAATACATAATTTCTGAGTGTTAAAGTAGGATAGATCAAAATGCCTGGGTTGCTTAGTGGTTGAGCATCTGCCTTCCATTCAGGGCGTGATCCGAGTCCCGCATAAGGCTCCCCACAGGGCGTCTTATGTCTCTGCCTCTCTCTGTGTGTCTCTCATGAATAAGTAAATAAAATCTTTAAAAAATTAAGATAGGTTTATTTTAGTTTTTGCAAATTTCCTCCAAATTTGTAACTCTGTAACAGTCTTTATAACAACTTTCAAGGTACAGAGTACTGGTAGTTTAGGAACAATTTATTTTATTTTATTGTTTACAGGGTTTTTTTTTTAAGATTTTATTTATTTATTCATGAGAATACACAGAGAGGAGAGAGAGAGAGGCAGAGACAGAGGCAGAGGGAGAAGTAGGCTCCATGTAGGGAGCCTGATGTGGGACTTGATCCCGGATCTCCAGGATCAGGCCCTGGGCTGAAGGCGGCGCTAAACCGCTGAGCCATCCAGGCTGCCCTAGGAACAATTTATATATGATTTTGAAAGCCAAATTGATACCACTCTTACTACTGTGTATTTCTAGCAATTCCTATAGGCATATATCTGTGATAGTAGTATAAAAATAATGGCTTACATGAACTTACATAGTGATTTATAATTTACATGCATTTGCAAAGGCATACAATGGCTCCTGGGCCACTGTGAAGAGTTGATGTCATGCTAATAACCAACAGTTGAAAAACGTGTATTCCAGAGAAAAATACGTGTTTCATACAGAGATCTCATTTTATATAACTGTAAAATTTAGACTTTCCCAGATACCAGGACCAAGTCATTAATATGTTGTATCAGTATAAGTTAAGAATCCTGTTAAAATCAAATTACTTCCAAGTCCTAGGATATATCATTGAGGAATATGGGAAAGAGGAAGAAAGAATTCCTTGGAGATAGAAACACAGATTAAATATGAATTTAGATTACTTCTAACTTTTGATAGCCATACTAACCTTGGGAAAGTTCTCTGATCTTTAGTTTCTTCATTTATAAAATATGGAGACTATTCCTATTTTATAGGATTTGTATGAAGATTGATTTAAGTAATATAAGCCAAGCATTTAGCACAACTTAACTAGGTCCCTTGTTCCGCTAGATAGGTTAATAGCCTAATGTCTATCATAACCACCATTAATAGTTCTCACGACCCCACTATTACCCTCTTATAGGACATGCATTCAGAGTGTATCTTTTTTGGTGAGTCTCACGAATTGCCACAACCTGTTCCACAAGACCATCCTTCCCTGGTCACCATAGATGAAACAGAATGATTACCTCACTCAAGAAAGACTAATCTATACATTTCTATAATGGTTTTTAGGGGGCCCGTGTAAGAAATCTACCGACCAAGGGTGATTAAAAATCAACAATACACAGAATTCTATCTTAAAAGTTTGATGATGAAGTAGGTATTAAAATGCACACTGGAGAAGCAGTGTCCAGATGCTATAAATCAGTAGAAAGCAACAATAGGCAAAGCAATAGAAGAAATAAGATCAACGCTCCCCAAGAATTTTTTGTCATGCAGAACATCACACTCTCCTCATTATAGATCAGATAGATAGTTTTTTCTAATTGCATAGTTTTTTGGTGATATCAACAAAGATCCAGACCAGGCTGGGGATGGGTGGTGGAGCTGACGGGAAGGAGAGAGACAGAGATTTTAACACTTTACCAAATGTTGCAATTTTCATTTTGCCAGGAAGTATTACAATCAGAAATTGAACTCTTCAATACTAAAATTCCTAAAAAAAGAAAAATATATCCCATGATTAGATGTCACATTCACATTGCCAACTTTAAGAATTTTTTCAGCTACAGGGATGTCCATATAATGGCAACATTGTTATGTTCCATATGACTGTTGTTTGCTTTTACCCTTTCACAAACTGAGACAGTTTTTTTAGTGCTGAGTATTAGGTGTCCTTTTCTCCCATCACAGCGAACGTTTAAATAAACTTTTTACTGAAATATACCCTTGGATATTCTTATAGATGATTATTATGCTTTTCTTGGGAAATCAGTTGTAAGAGCAAAAGGAAATTAACAATAAGGCAGGTGAGATTGATCTTTTGGTATGTTATGTCTCCTTTCTGATTAAATATAAAAGCCCTTATTATTCTATGTTTCTTTGTAGTTTGTAATCATATAAACCAATGGTACTCAAATTTTTACATTTTCTTATGCTAGAAAATATTTAAAGGATAAACAGGGGAATCATGGATTACTACTGTAATTTTATAAAAGAAATTGGTTTTAAAAGTATAATTTGGAAATAGTAATTGAATTCAGTCATTAGAGTAATTTCCTAAGTGTCTTTACTTCTTCCATATCATTACAGATTAACAAAAAGTTTAAACTTCTCCTGTTCTGTGACAGGATTTGAGAACACTAATGATAGTCTTTATTTTCATTTGAGATCCAGAAAGTAAGTGTGAGGAAAATTAAGAACTTCTAAGAACTTTACCTAAAATTGGCCTATAATGAATACTTTAAGTATGTTTTGAGAAATTTTAGCAATTTGGTAAGCTGAGATTGGATGCTGATTTAGAAAACCTGTAAATGCCAGACCAAATTTAAGTGTCCTTTATTCAATGGTTAAAAGAAACATTCAAAACCTGTAAACTCAGTCATTAAAACAAGAAGGCAGTGATATAGATACTACCTTTTTTATTTTATTAACCAGTTAGGCTCCTTTGGAATTCCTATAGGCATATTTTAAGCAAATATTAGTGATATACAGTTTTACAAAAAGTATTGTGTCCTATTAGATGTACCAATTAGTCATTCTATCTCTACTTAAGGGGATAAGATTTTATTTATACCCAGATACCCTAATGCTTAAAGATGTCAAACACTGAACTCAAAATTACAAAATTCAAATATTCTGATATTTGCAAATATTCACAATAGTAGTTGTGTTAATTAAACACCTGAATGCTCAATAGATTTTATTTTTTTTCCTATTTTGTCTGAACCATTACCAATAAAACTCAGTGTAATTATGGTCCTTTTTTATTAATAGTGTTCTAACATGTTATTATCTTGTTTAAGAAAACAAATTCAATACCCTTCATTTTTTAAAAATAGCTATTGTGAGTATAAGGTTTTTGGTGATAGATGTATTTTTTACTTTCGGTGCTTCGAATGTCACCTGATTTCCTTCTGACCTTTATTGTTTCTGATAAGGAAACAGCTGTTGATCTTATGAGTTTCCTTAAACACGATGAGTTGTTTTTCTCCTACCACTTTCAAGATTTTCTATGTATTGTTAGCCTTTAACACTTTGACTTCATTTTCCCATAGGAGAGCACCCAGAGAAAAGATCTTCCATGAAGATGGAGACAGAGGCAGAAGAACAGGTTATGGCTTAAATGCCACAGACTCTCACTGTTCTTCACTGTGCTGTAGTAGATTTTCTTGAATGATTGTCCATTTACTGGATGTCCTTAGGATAATTTCCAGAGACTTTAAATGATTGTTGTCTTTAATAATTGTATCTAGTTAAATGGTTGCCTTGTGGGGCAGGGAGGGAGTCTGCCAAGCTCATCACTCTACCATTCTGTATGTCCTGCTTTCCATGATATGGTATAACTTTCCATTTGTGAAGAAAAAAAAACAAATCGTAAGCTGTAACATATCATGTCACTGACTTTGCATTGAATTGTTTTCATGGGATGCCTGGGTGGCCTAGTGGTTAAGCACCTGTCTTCGGCCCAGGGCATGATCCTAGAGTCCCAGGATCGAGTCCCATTTCGGGCTCCCTGCATGGAGCCTGCTTCTCCTTCTGCCTATGTCTCTGCCTCTCTCTGTGCCTCTCACGAATAAATAAATAAAATCTTAAAAAAAAAAAGAATTGTTTTCATGCCATAATGTATTACCTCATTAGGCCTTGCTTTATTTTGTTAATGTTAATACTTTTCATTCTTAGAATTTTTTTCTATGAGGTATATCCAGAATCTATTACTGGCATAACTTCTCGTTTCCTTTTATCAGCATTATAAGCAATATGCCTCCCTAGACAACTGCTAACCCATTTCTGATACAGTAGTTAGGCCTATCTCAGAGAGTATACAGCGGTGCTTAATCATACTTCAGGTCTGCACAGTAGAAAAACAATGTGGCCTTTGCAAGTCTGTTAACCTCTCTAAAAATAAATTTTGTCATATGTGAAATGGGGTTGATATTGGCAACCATCTAGAAGGATTACTGTGAGGTTTAAATGAGGTAAAGAAAGTGTTTAAACCAGCATCTTGCACATAAAAAACATCAGTAAGTATAGGCCTTAGGGCAGACCTGGTGGTGCAGCCGTTTAGCGCCACCTGCAGCCCAGGGTGTGATCCTGGAGACCCGGGGATTGAGTCCCACATTGGGCTCCCTGCATGGAGCCTGCTTCTCCCTCTGCCTGTGTCTCTGTCTCTCTCTGTATGTCTCTATGAATAAGTAAATAAAATCTTTTTAAAAAAATATGAAGGGAATCCCTGGGTGGCTCAGTGGTTTAGTGCCTGCCTTTGGCCCGGTGCGTGATCCTGGAGTCCTGGGATAGAGTCCCACATCAGGTTCCCTGCATGGAGCCTGCTTCTCCCTCCACCTGTGTCTCTGCCTCTCTCTCTGTGTGTCTTTCATGAATAAATAAATAAATAAATAAAATCTATTAAAAAAAATTTTTTTAATAAGTATAGGCCTTAGTAGATCAGGCTTGATTACCGAGGTGGGCAAGAATATAATACATCATTCACTCTTTTGGGTTTAATTTCCCATAAAAATAAATAATTTAATCACAGAAGCACATACGCATAGAATATACCAATTTCTATTCCCAACTATGTATGATAAGAAAAAGGTAAAACCAAAAATATAATTACTTAAATCATCAAGATGGTAAATCAAATTGTTTTTAGACTTACATATATAAAATGTTGCTACTTTTAAATCTTTCACCTTGAGATGTCTTGAGTTTAGACATACAAATTTGTCTTCCATTTGTTAGCAGCCTATTCTCGACTGGTGTTAAACAACCTTATCTATTCTTCTCAGCATGTATCAGAAGAATAAATACTGAGTTCTTCAAGAAAAGTTGTACCTACCCTTTCCAGGTCTGAGCCCCGAGAATGTTCTCTTTACCGTCATCTCCTTGACGTGAGTGCACAGTTTCTTTGTTGGCTTTCCCACGCGTGAAATACTTGTCCATGTGTGTGCTTAAAGAATGAATTTATTCAATCTGGGTAGGTAATTACTTCAAATAAATATTAGGTTCATATTTCCCTTTATATTGTATGAAATTCTAACTCTTATAAATAATGGCATACATCTGTCCCTTGGGGAACCATTAGGATTGATAAAGTGTGACTTTTGTCTGTTATCTTTAAGAATAGTAAACTCCTGGTGCCTCTAACAATAAAATGAATACCATGCAATGTTTGCAAATTTCTTGTGAAAAAACCTCCATCTAGAACGATACTGTCTTGTTCTTTTAATGTTTTTGTGAACAAAAATAGGAGAACAGACTCAGGGTCTTAGAGGGCTCAGTAAATCTCATCCCTTTACTTAGCTCCCAGATTCTGAAACAACTATGTAAGAAGAAAAAGAAGAAAGCAGGTGGAAAATAAACACATTTCTTTTAGTTTGGTAGGACTAATATGGAGCATATGTTTTACATCTGTGGAATAAGACATGTAAGACACATTTGAGCCTCCCAATATTAAATCTGAGTATTGGACCAAAGTTGATAAAGCCATGGAAAACTGAGAGCTTCCTTACAGGAGGACCTACTCAGTGTAATTCATGGAGAGGCAGACCAGATTTTAAGGACAGTCTTAAAATCTGAATTATGCCCAATTATCTCCCCATTCCTAAAGCAAACCCAGATTTCTGTAAGACATCAATGTCTAGATCAGTTGAGTTTGCCCTGGTGATCCACACTGACTCATTCCTGAGCCAGTCCCCTTTGTCATGGCCACCTGTGTTTCTCACAATCAAAGATCTTTTCCTTACCTCACTCATCTCTCTACCTTTTGCTAACACTCTGTTTCTTTCTTGAAGAAGCTAGTCTTTTTAAAAATAAAACTTATAGGCAGCCCAGGTGGCTCAGCGGTTTTTTTTTAGTGCTGACTTCAGCCCAGGGCATGATCCTGGAAACCCGGGATTGGGTCCCATGTTGGGATCCCTGCATGGAGCCTGCTTCTCCCTCTCCCTCTGCCTCTCTCTCTCTCTCTCTCCCTCTCTGTGTCTCTCATGAATAAATAAATAAAATCTTTTAAAAAAAAACCTTATATACCGTATTTAAACACAGAGATGACAATAGCAAATACCTTATGAGTGTTTGCCATGTGTCAGACACTTTTTAAGCATTTTCCATTCACAGTAGACTCTTGAACAATGTGGGTGTCAGAGGAACCAATACCCTCACTCATAGTCGAAAATTCATCTATAACTTTTGATGCCGCCCAAATTCAACTATTAATAGCCTACTGTTGACCAGAAACCTTATTGATAACATAAGCAATCAATTGACATATATTTTGCATATTAAATGTATTATATACTGTATTCTTATGATGAAGTAAGCTAGAGAAAAAATGTCATTAAGAAAATCATAAGGTGCAGTACCTGGGGTGGTTCAGTCAGTTAAGCATCTATCTTTGGCTCCGGTCCCAGGGTTCTGGGATCAGCCTCACCTAGCCTCAGGCTCCCTGCTCAGCATGGAGCCTGCTTCTTCCTCTCCTTCTGTCCCTCCCCCTTCCACCACCCCTGACCCCAGCACTCTACTCCCCATGCCCCTAGAGCATGTGCTCTCTCTCTGTCAAATACATAAATAATATCTTTTTTAAAAGAAAATCATAAGGAAGAGAAAATACATTCACAGTACCATGCTATAAAAAAATCTGCGTACAAGTAGAGCCTTGCAGTTCAAATCCTTATTGTTCAAGGGTCAACTGTATTAATATAGTTAATCCCCAGGAAAGAAGCTAGGTAAAAAGTACATTATCCCCGTTCTACACAGGAGGAAACTGAAGTACAGAACGGATAAAGAACTTGCACTAGGTTACACAGCTAGTCAATGTGGGGCTCAGATTCAAACCATAACTCAGAATTTATCTTCTTAACCATTACCCTCTACCACAACTCAAGAGAGAGACTAATAGGAATAAATAGCCAATAGATGCAGATATAAAGACAGCAATTTCTTCAGAGCATCAAATCACAGTACATACATATTTTTGACATTTCAATTATTGTAGATAAATCATTGCATTGATATAAATTCTGAAATAAATTGTGACATATGTAGACATAGGTGATTAAAATTTTAGGGAATTGGGCACTCGTTCTTGCTTGAGTGTGTGGCAGGAAGGGATCTTTCCAGAAAAAGGCACTTGTATCTTTTCAGTGATTTTATTTTCTGACTTAATAGAATATTTCTGATCTTTTACATTACTACAGAACAAGACCGTGATTTATATTTGACAACTTACATAGTTGTTTTCATGTAGTTTTAACACTTATCAAAAAAATTTTTTTTATTTATAGCCCATGGGAAGGAAGAGTTTGAAGGCCTCAAGGAAGTTTGAGGTGCTAAGCAACACTTCTATTCATGTACATGCCCTCCCATTCTATGCTTTTACTCAGGAGCCCATAATATCTTGGTACTTATGAATAAATCTAAACAGCATAGTTAGAGAACAGCTTAATCTTATTTACACAGTATTCCTTATTTCATTGCTTCTTTGTTATCTAAAAGTATAATACAATTCAGCAGAAAAATGTGTGCAGTCAGGAATAAATTTCTTGATTACTCAGAGTAACAAACGCAAAAAAAAAAAAAGGTAACAGTTTTACTTAAATCCTTTGATTTTATTCTGTAAGTTTTTATTCCAATCCTCAGTAATCTTCAAAAAGTTTCATTTACTTGCCCAACTTCCATATTTTAAAGAGAATTAGTCAGGCTTTTATCTGTTCATTTTAAACGAATCTTGCAGAATGCAATCATAAACAGCTCTGAAAAGTTGGTTTAAGTGTTAGACCATTAATTAGAAACTAATAATGAACCTAGTTATTGGATTTTTTTAAGTTACTATAGCTACTAACTCTAATTTGAGTCAGGAGTTTCTTAATTGTGTATTATAAGAATTGATGAACTTAATTGCCTCCTAAAAGCTCCCACAGGCAGTATATATCTTTTATGAAGAATCAATAAATCACAGAGAACTAATAATTTACCATCTCTCTGTTTAGGAAAATATGAGCATGAAAAATCTTTCCTTCTAGTATATGAGAATTTTTAACAAGAATAGTCTGGTAATAAGAAGCGTTAAATTTTTTTCGTTATTAGATCACGTTGAATTCCATAGTTTAGATTTTTACCATCAACTGGCAATTCCAATTAGGTCTTTCTTGACATAGGCAGAAATTGTATATTTGTGACAAAATGAAATTAGCCATTAAAAATGTTATTCTTTCTCAGTCTAAATATAACATAAAATACAATATTACCTGTCTGCTTTCGGGCTAAACAGAAATAAAAATTCCAGATCCTTAGAAGTTTCCAATAAATGAAGTCAAATAAAAGATGGCAAGTTGCCCTGGCCACTTGTGAAAAAAGTGTTCCTACCCAATCTGTAAACAAATAGAAATTCATTACTAGATAGCTTGAAAGAGACAGATTACCCAGAATTTATGGGAGAGTAATTTCTTTCCTTTAAGGCATGATAATGAATCTCCATTATCCCACATTTTTAGTTTACCCTTGGTCCTCAGAAATTGGAACGATGATTATAGGCTGCAGTGAAAAATAGCTCCCATATTCTTTCTTTGATTCTCTTACATACCAGGAAATGGGTTTCCCTTTGCACTTACCTTTGCTGAGTACATGTTTTTAAAGATGAATGTACCACATGTTAACATTTTGTCTAAAGGTTAGTCCCTGTTATTATTACTAATTTCTAGAGTAAGAAATTAAAAAGATAAGCAGTTCTCAACTTAAAAGCACATTATCCTTGTCCCTTACTTTTGTTTGGTTTAAAATTTCAAATATTCTTTCCCATAGAAGTACTATTACAAAGAGCTACCTGGTTCCTGGAAAGATCAAGTTCCACTGTCAGATTCATACAAGCAGGATAACACTGGTTGGTGACATAACCAGGGGCAACTTGATTGTGGCTACAGATGACCTACCTCTCTGGTGCCAACATCAAGGCAATCTGTGCAGAAGCTGGCCTGATGGCCCTGAAAAAACATAGAATGAGAGCAACGAATGAAGATTTTTTAAAAATCTGAAGAAAATGTTATTTATAAGAAACAAAAAAGCACCCTTGAAACGCTTATCTCTTCCAAACCACAGTTGCCTCCAAGGAAATGGTCGGGATTCGATTGGAGCAGTTGCCCAGAAGAATCCATGTTTCAGTTTGTCGTCATTAGCAACACATCTTATCTATTTTTGTCCACATGAAGTGTAGGATCCCCCCGGACTGCCTTCATACAATGCCCTCTTCCCAATAAAGCATGCTCTTTCTCAAAATCAAAGGACTAAAACCAAAAAGCCTGCTCCATAAAGTAGCTAACCAGTAGAAGTATAAACTTCTAATATCAAAACTATAGGTTACGTTCATCATCTTCTATTACATTTTCTTTGTAATCTGCTAACACAGCTCAAGACTTCTTTTTTGCAAATCTATACAAGAGGAGATACATATGTGAGTATTAAACCCAGCATTATTTGGGATACAAAAAACTTGGGAACCACACAAGTGTCTACTGATAGGTGAACGGAAGTAGATAAATATTACATATAGATTCATTTAGACACAGTTATAAATTAGAATATTTATACAATTCAATGCAATAATATATCAACTTTAACATAAATGAAACATATCTACAGGTGCCTGCATGGATAAACCTCAAGACATATCATTGACAGGAAAAATGTGGATTACATAATAATAATATATAATATATATATAATAAATATAATTTAGGTAATGTTTGAAACTACTTTAAATGGTATATATTTGTTGGCCAATATGTGTATATATAGTAAAAATAAATAAGCACAATGGTAAGAACATTACACTCACTTGAGAATGGTAGTCATTTCTAGAAAGGAAGGATGGCAAGTAACTTTTAGATCAGAAGAGATAGACTTTCAAATATATCTGCAATATTTCTTTCTTTTTATTTTATTTTTAAGATTTTATTTATTTATTCATGAGAGACACAGAGAGAGAGAGAGAGGCAGAGACACAGGCAGAGGGAGAAGCAGGCTCCATGTAAGGAGCCGATGTGGGACTCGATCCCGGGTCTCCAGGATCACACCCTGGGCTGCAGGCGGCACTAAACCACTTCACCACCAGGGCTGCCCTATTTCTTTATTTTTATTTTTATTTTTATTTTTATTTTTATTTTAAATTTTATTTATTTATTCACAAAAGACACAGAGAGAGAAAGGCAGAGACACAGGCAGAGGGAGAAGCAGGCTCTATGCAGGGAGCCCCACATGGGACTCGATCCCAGGTCTCCAGGATCACACCCCTAATGCAACGCTAAACCACTGCACCACCGGGGCTGCCCGATTATGTATAGACTTACGAATCACTATGTATGTCTGAAACTAATGTAACATTGTGTTTCAACTAAATATTATTCCTTCTTCTGCCATCCTTACTATAAATATTTTCCCTTAAATCAGTGTATTTCAAAAGCAATTCTTTTTTTTTTTTTAAGATTTTATTTATTTATTCATGAGAGACACAGAGAGAAAGGCAGACAAGGCAGAAGGAGAAACAGGCTGCTCGCAGGGGGCTTGATGCGGGACTCAATTCCCAGAATGGGATCATGCCCTGAGCTTGATGCTTCATGCCCTGAAGACAGATGCTCAATGGCTGAGCCACCCAGGCATTCCACTAAAGCAATTCTTCGAAGTATCAAACAATGAACACGTATGGTAGTTAGATAATCAGTATTTAAGTGGTTCTAAGATAATAGTGTGCATGATTCATTTTGAAGTTCAGAGCAAAGTCAATTTAAGTATTTCTTTGAAACTATTTTTATTTAAATCCAAGTTAACTGAATTTTCTATACTGTATTATTCCCATTGACTTAGATTCCAATATACTTTTCTGACGTGAAGAAAAAGAATGGAGCTAGTAGCCTTTATGATAATTGAACATAACCTTGACTATTGTCCAAATAAGTGGTGTCTCACTGGAAATATCATCTGTTGGAGGCCGACGGCAGAAAATTAGTTGACAACTGCTGCTTTAATTAACAGAACTAGTGGAAAGTCCACATGATACATGGTGAGCCCTCATATTATAGTGATCAGTTACATAATTGCTTGGCTTCTCTATTAGATTATAAGCTCTATGCAAACAGACTTGACTGTCTTGCTCATCCTTGTATTCTGGTACATAACTGTTGAATACTTGGATGAATGAGTAGTAAGAATAAAACTATCATGTGGTATATTCACTACATGCTGCCTTAACAGTTAAAATAAGAGTAGTAGAAATTCACATTTCTGTTTGCTTGTATGTGACTTTGCTCATGAAATTTTACCATGAACGTTTAAATGAATCAATTGTTCAGAAACAATCGTCCAAACTCTTAAAAATACTATTACTTATTTATTAAAAAAAAAGCTTTTTTTATTCTATTTGTTTCTTTCTACCTAATTTAAAATACACATTGAGTAGGAAGTGAAAAAAAAATCTCCTGAGAAACCTTGCTATTTTCCTCTTGTCACATAAATAAATTTTATTTCTGTCAAATTAACATAGTATCTTGAGTTTAGACTCAAAATTAATTACATATACACCCTGCAGGTAAAGAGCTATCACAAATAAAGATCCTGGTCAATATGTTATATAGTTTTATACTGTTTTATTCATCTCATTCCAATGAAATGTCTTGACCAGGAATCCTGAACATTGCCTACACTTGTTTATAAAATATATTTCCTTCTTTGGTTTTCCTTATAAAGTGGCACTTGCCACCCCCTTCTCCCAATCCCATTACCCTTCCTTACATCAATTATCCCAGTACATGCTACTAAAGAAAGAGGCAGCAAGATATTCAAGCAATCCCTCTCAGATGAGACACACCATGGAGCAGCCACCATGGTACCATGTTTGGACTCACCTGGACTGTTCCAGGAACACAGTTTCATCAGTTCTTCCCAAATGGATAAGATTTAAATTTGTCAAACTCACAGGGCACTGTTTAGAAAACCAGAATGCTGGTTTATTAATTTAAATTACAACACACATCAATACTTTTTCCCACTAGCCAAGGCAAATCTTTTTTGATAAATCAGACATTTAGGAAGTGAATTGGAAAAATCTATTCAGTGAACATAAAATAGTAGATCATTGGACATTCTTGAAAAATATTTCTCTCAGGTTAAAGGGAAGTCTATCAGTCTGTCACAATAGAGAAACCTTCTCTAGAGACAGAATGCTCAAGCTGTCACATAAACACCTTTCTAGAAGGTGCTGCAAATGCATATAGATCCAGCCTGCTTGCTTTTTGACATAAAAAAGCAAAAATATAAAGCATAAATCAATGCATGTTTTTCTATATTACAGCATCCTGTGCATCACTGACATTAAAGCTATGTTTTTTTGCATTTGTATTTTGTATATATGTGTAAGTAGTCAATGAAAGGTAGATGCTCTCATTATACTTTTGCATAATGATGGCTGTAATGGATAGAAATAATAGTCTACTTCAATCTTTATACAAACTAAAATTTTCAAAGGTTCAGATCTGGGTCAAATAAACTTCTTACTGGGATGCCTGGGTGGCTCAGCGGTTGAGCATCTGCCTTTGAGCAGGGCGTGATCCCGGGGTCCAGGATTGAGTCCCAAATTGGGCTCCCTGCAGGGAGCCTGCTTTTCCCTCTGCCTATGTCTCTGCCTCTCTCTGTCTCTCATGAATAAATAAATAAAATCTTAAAAAAAATATCTTACTAAATTTCTTACTAAAACATCATAGTCCATGTCATGTGCATATATAGAAAATGTAGACAATGTTTTACTTCTTAGTTTTACCAATATATTTACATCACTTTAATGTCAGTTATTTTTTAAAGTTCAATTTTGGTGACAAAATTATGTTTATGACTCATTTGAAAAATATCTAGTAAAATTTGAGACTGAATTCTATGATGACAGTGACTATAATCATTAATAATTTATCTCCTACTAGGTTAATGATTTCATGCTAGATAGGCTAGGAGAGACATATAAATATTAGGAATTCAAATCATGTTATCATACTCTTCATATAATATGTGAAATATAGTAGTAACGAGATAGTTTGAGTAGGCATTATAAAACCAAGCCTACAATACTGACTCCACATTCATTTGTTGACATATTTCCATTCATTTTAAAGCCAACTCTGATAATCCCCTAGTTAATTCTGTTATACAAAATTTCTCATCATTAAAGCTAAATATTTTCAATCTTAGGAGATTTTACTGTGGTCAATGTCACACTCAGCTGTCAGTTGGGGCAGCCTGGGTGGCCCAGCGGTTTAGCGCCACCTTCTGCCAAGGGCCTGATCCTGGAGGCCCGGGATTGAGTCCCACATCAGGCTCCCTGCATGGAGCCTGCTTCTCCCTCTGCCTGTGTCTCTGCCTCTCTGCCCACCCCATCTCTGTCTCTCATGAATAAATAAATAAAATCTTTAAAAAAAATAAAATGTATGCAAATTGTTAAAAAAAAAAAAAAGAAGTTGGTTGCCACCCTGGCATCCATACCTTCTATTCTTTGTCAATAATACTCTGATTTTCCTTGGAGACTTTATTCCTCCCAAATCTTTAGCCATATGGCTGAGATGGGAATGGTGCCTATGTCTAGCCTTTGAATTAAGTTCTGCAATTGGTTCAAGAATGGAAATATAGAGAACAAGTCTCATAATATGTGCACAAACTACAATAATTGATCTCTTTTAAGATGATATGTTTTACCTTAAGTATTTTGTAAACAGAAGCAGAGGCACCATATAGAGCCTGAGAATAAAGCTAACCCAAGTGGAAGCAGAGAGACAAAAGAGAAGCCAGATCTTGGTGATAATTGTTTAAACAGGTGGTGGGACCAGTCCTCACCCAGAACTAGCTGTACCACTGGCCTTTGAAGATAAAGCCAGTGTGTAACTCTTTTGTTCATTTGTTTGTTTTAGCTGTTTGAATATCATTTTCCATTGCACGTAACTAAAAGAGTTTTAACTGACATAGAAACTGACAACCTGATTTCAGAATTATATGAGGTTATGACATGTATGCATCTAAGAGATAACACAGCAGATCAAGTTATTTCTGCATTTAAAAAAGTTATTGAATACCTACTTATTCCAAGCTATATAGTAATGCTGAGGTGACAGGGTAAACAAAATATTCATGGCTCTTCCCTCAGAATGTTCTGCTTAAAAAAATTTCATTCACTTTGATTTTGAAAGGGCTTTGAAGAAGAGGACTAGAAGCTCCAGGAGGCTGATCACAGGGGAATAGACCTGCTCTGGGCTGTATTAATTCCCTCAAGCTGCCCTGGTAACTACAAATTGGGTGGCTTGAAACAACAGAAATCTATTCTCTCAGTTCTAGAAGCCAGAATTCAAAAACCAAGGCGTGGCCAGGGACCTTTGAAGGTTTTAAGGAGAATTTTTCACTGCCTCTCCCTGACTGTTGGTAGCTGCAGCAATCCCTGGGATTCCTTGGCTGGGAGCTGTCTCACTCCAAACTCTGCTTTCAGTGCCATATGGGCTTCTTCCCTGTGTCTCTGTGCCCCCAAATCTTTCTCTCGTTGGGGGATCAGGACTCCAATGTATCTTTTTGTCTGACACAATTATCCACCACAGGGTGTTAGGTAAGACTTCCTTGTCTGAGGTGATCATCCAGAGCAGACATCCAAGAATGGGAAATGAAAAACAGGGACATGTATTTTGCTGTAGGATGCATTTGCTGCCGTTCCCATTATTTCTGTCACAACCCATCCTTGCTCCTGTATTACCTTCCCATCTTTCATCTGCAATCCCGATACTGTAAGAGAGAGAGAAACCATGGAAGGGCAATTCCTAATGATGATAACAGAATCTCTTGGGCAGTCACTGAGCCACATGATAAATGAATCCTGCTTGCATATTTATTTCTAGAAAAATATTTTTTTCAAAGCTTTTGTTTAGAATAGGGGGTAGAGGGCAGCCCCAGTGGCCCAGCGGTTTAGCACCACCTTCAGCCTGGGGTATGATCCTGGAGACCTGGGATCGAGTCCCATGTCGGGCTCCCTGCATGGAGCCTGCTTCTCCCTCTGCCTGTGTCTCTGCCTCTCTCTCTCTCTCTCTCTCTCTCTCTCATCTGTCATGAATAAATAAATAAAATCTTAAAAAAAAAAAAAGAAAAAAGAAAAGGGGGTAGAGCAATTAAGAATTTCTCTCTTTTTTTCCCGGAACATAAGATTGTATTTAATAGTTGTTTTGATCCTGGAAGAAATAAGCATGTAATCTGTTTTCTACCTTTAATTTTTACTGCTAATGTTAAACTATTAGCATATAAATTTTGTTAATTGCAGAAACTGCTTTAAAATTTTCTCAACTCAATGTTCTCAAAACAAAATTTAGACACTTTGCTGTGAACATTTCCAGAGACCCTATGTTTAGTCATCTCACATCAATGAGTTCCCTCAGTGACTAAGAGATTTTCTTCAGAACATAAACAGCCATGTCCCATGTAACTTTCCTCCTTCTCACCTGCCTACTAGTGGTAGACTTTATTGTCTTTTCTCCCACAGATGACTGGCACATGAGCTTTATTTAATACTTTAATACTTACTGACTGGCTGCAGGAATGGGTTGATCATGGAGGAGGGACAGCACTGCCACTGTTTTGCCTGCCCCTACGTGCACAACATCACCCACAAGGTAAGCAATCAGAAGTAATCAAAGCTCAAAGAACTGGATGATGTGCTTGGTGGAGCAGCTGTCTGGGAGAATGTTGACTCTACCACACAGTCATGACCTAAATGTGAACATCCTCGTGCCTATTTCATGTAGCTTCAGACCCGCTCTGCAGACGAGTCAATGATCACTTTCTTTTTTTTTTTTTATTTATTTTTTATTTTTTTTATTTTTTTTTTTAAGTTTTATTTATTTATGATAGTTACAGAGAGAGAGAGGCAGAGACACAGGCAGAGGGAGAAGCAGGCTCCATGTACCGGGAGCCCGATGTGGGATTCGATCCCGGGTCTCCAGAATCGCGCCCTGGGCCAAAGGCAGGCGCCAAACCGCTGCGCCACCCAGGGATCCCCAATGATCACTTTCTACAAGTGCTGCAATGCTCAGTGTGGACACCGCTGGAGGGACTAGGGCCAGGATCCAGCTGTGTCACTGTCTGCGTACCTTGTTCCCTAGGGTGAATTCACAGCCAGGAGTGTGAACTGTTTGTCCTGAAGCATCTCTGCTGACATAGCCAAAAGCTTACCCTTTTACCAGAGGCTGGTCAGGGTACCAGCCCATCTGGGAGTCAGCGGATGAGCTCATTTATGTCCAGGGGGATTGTGTGTGGGGGGAAGGGTATTCATAAGTAAGTGTACTCTGTTTAATGTCCTGCTTGTGAATCTTGTACATATATTGGCTAATTGACATCTTTTCACCATTACCCTTCTTAAGTATGCACTCTGTTTTCACAATTAATAAAATAAAATTTTATAATATAGTACATTAGATGTATCTAAGTATTTAACTGTTAATTGTAAACTTATCATCTATTCTGAATATTTAATTAAAATGGAAAATCTAAAAAAAAAATACTTACTGACCATGGGAAAAATAAGCTAAAATTAAATTTTGAAAAAAAATTACAACTTGAGTTGTATGTGTCACTTCCAAATCAGCCAAAAAATATATTTTTTCTACTATTTAAACAAATGTCACCATGAACATAAAACATTTTATTAAGGTTGTGAAACCAAAGTACTTAAGATATTATGTATATACAGAATCTCACTATTATTTATTGAATCAGGTACTTTACTACATGCATTTTGCTGTCTGATATTCATGACCACTTTAAGAATAAAGTATTATTACCTTTACTTCATGGATGAAGAAAGATGAGACCCAAGGTCACATAGCAAATAGAAAATAAAAACTTAGGTCTGTCTAATATTAAAGTAAGTGTTTTTTCCATTAATACCACCCTAATTCTTTCCCAAGGTCTTTTTTTTTTTTTTTTTTTTTATTTATGATAGTCACAGAGAGAGAGAGAGAGAGAGGCAGAGACACAGGCAGAGGGAGAAGCAGGCTCCATGCACCGAGAGCCCGACGTGGGATTCGATCCCGGGTCTCCAGGATCGGGCCCTGGGCCAAAGGCAGGCGCCAAACCGCTGCGCCACCCAGGGATCCCCCTTTCCCAAGGTCTTACAGAGAAAATTACACCCATGTTTTTTAATGTATATACTACATTTTCTTTTAACCAAAAATCCAGTAGCTTCTAGGGGACTGCTTTTAGTTATGTGCTCTCATAAAACTAATGTTCTTGAAACAAATCTTCCTCATCATCATTAGTGAAAATCCTTTTTAGTACCCATTTTGTGCACAATTCTAGACAAAATGCTGATATCATTGAAAGCATGGAAAAAACAGACCCTGCCCTTGAGGGATTTATCTATAAAGGAAGTCAGGACACCTAAGGTTATTATCTAATCTACATTTCTTAACTGACTGCTGTTCCTTGGAGAAGATCTAAATTCATTAACAAGAATCCATGATCTAGTTTCACCTCCACTCTTTAGCTTTAATCTTTTCCACAGATGATACTCTTTGCTCCTCTCCAAATCCTAATATATAGTCACATCGAAATTCAAGTTCCTAAACCACTATCCTACCCTTGCCAGTATCTCTGCCACCTCTGGCAGTCATTTGGCCATGTTTGCTATTATCATCCATGACTAAACTATAAACTCCACCATGATATTGCTTAGAACATAAAATATGCTCATCTGTTAGACTTGCGAAGACACTAATGCCTTTCCTTGTCAAAGCACTGGTTGGTTGGCAAATTGGTTGATTCTTTTTTTTTAATTGGTTGATTCTTTAAAAGAATTAATACACTGAGGAACAGATTTTCTATAACCAAATACAATGACTCTATGACCATGCCTACCCCAAGGAGAAATTCCCAATATCTCGTCATAGCATAGCCTATCATGGAAAACAAACAAACAAAAAAAGCTTTTAAATCTTTTTGTAGAGAATTGGTTTTTAAAATAATCTTACTTAATCAAAGAGATACCCCTCTATGCCTTTAAGAAAAAGCTATAGATTGATCACACAACTTTAAACTGCAGTGATTGAAGAAAATCATTTATCCATCTCTTCTAATTCTGTCTCCCATGCAAACATTCTTTCATAAAAGCTAAAAATAATTTCACTGATCAACTAATTTTACTTTCATAACTGTTAACAATGATAGTAATAATGTGATAGCACAATTAATGCAATGTAATTCCAAGTTTGGAATTTTTTTTAAAGATTTTATTTATTCATGAGAGACACAGAGAGAGAGGTAGAGACACAGGCAGAGAGAGAAGCAGGCTCCATGCAGAGCCTAATGTGGGACTGGATCCCAGGTCTCCAGGATCAAGCCCTGAGCTGAAGGCAGCGCTAAACCACTAAGCCCCCCCGGGCTGCCCCAAGTTTGGAATTTTTAAGTGATACCAAAACTGTAAAGTTTTAAATTACAATTTAATGCTTTTTTTCCTTTTCTAGGTGTTGGCCTTGCATTTCTTCTAAATAAAGAGTAGTGCTCATTAAATTTAACTTGAAATAAATTAAAATCTTACAAGTAATACCTAAAACCATGAAACTCCTTAAAGAAAACAGGAAAACAGGAAAACAAAATCATTGACATGGATCTTGGTAATGATTGGAAATCACATCTAATATACAAATAACAAAATCAAAAACAAGAGGGACTACAAATAGCTAATAGAGTTTCCTCACAACAAAAGAAACCATCAACAAAGTGAAAAGAACCTACAGAATGAGAAAAAAAATATTTGTAAACCATATATCTGATAAGGGATTAATATTATATTATATATAATATATATAGAATATATATCCTATATATATTCTATCTATATATCCTATAGATATATATCCTATGTATATATAATATATATATATAAACTCATACAACTCAAAGCAAAAAAGCAAATAATCCAATTTAAAAATGAGCAAAAGACCTGAACAGACATTTTCCAAAGAAAATATATAAATGACCAACAGATACATGAAAAGATGCTCAATATCAGTATCACTGGTTATTCAGAAAATGCAAATTAAAACGACAGTGAAATATCATCTCATAACTGTTACAATAGCCATCATCAAAGAGACAAGAGATGACAAGGAGTGTGTAGGGGGCTCAGTCAGTTAAACCTCAGACTCTTGATTTCAGGGTCATGGGATCAAGCCCTATTTTAGGTTCCTTCCTCAGCAGGGAGTCTGCTGAGATTCCCCCTTTCTCTCTCTCTACCCCTCCCCCTGCTCCCACACACACTCTCTCTCTCAAATAAATAAAATCTTTAAAAAGATTATCTTCTCCCCCTGCCCTTCTCCATTCATGCTCTCTCTTTCTCTCTCAAAAAAAAAAAAAAAAAAAAGTTGATAAATGCTGATGTCGATGTGGAGAAAAGGGAACCTTGTGTCCTGTTGGTTGGTATGCAAACTGATGCAGCCACTACAGAAAACAGTACAGAGATTCATCAAAAAATTAAAAATAGAACTACCATATGATCCAGTAATTCCACTTCTGGGAATATATCCAAAGGAAACAAAAATATGAATGTGAAAGGTAACTGCACCCCCATGTTCACAGCAGCACTGTTTACACAAGCCAAAACATGGAAATATCTAAGTGTACCTCAGCAGATGAATTGATAAAGAAGTTGTGGTATATATAACCACACACAATGGAATCTTATTCAGCCATTGGAGGTGGGAGGAAATCCTACCATTTGAGACATCATGGATGGACCTTGAAGGAGTTATACTAAGTGTAATAATTCAGAGAAAGACAAATACCATGATCTCACTTACATGTGGAATCTTAACAACAACAAAATAAAAACCAAAGACCCAAACACCAAACTCAGAAAATGAGAACAGATGGGGGGGGGGGGGGGCAGCACTGGGAGAGGGGGAATTGGAGGAAAGTGTTTAATGGGTATAAATTTACTTCCAGTTATAACAAGTACTAGGGATGTAATGTACAACATGATGCCTATAGCTAACACTGCTGTGTTATGTACACAGTACACAGGTAAGTTGTTAAGAGAGTAGATCCCAGGGATGTCCAAGTGGATTAGTCCTTTGAAGTTGAGCGTGTGCCTTTGGCTCAGGTCATTATCTCAGGGATCAAGCCCCATGTCAGGCTCTCTGCTCTCTCTGCAGCAACCCCTCTTTGTGCCTGCTCTTTCTCTCTCTGTCAAATAAATAAATAAAATCTTTTTTTAAAAAGAGTTCTCATCACAAGAATTTTTTTCTTTTTTGTATCTACATGAGATGATGGATGTTAACTAAACCTAGTTACAGTCATTTCACAGTATATATAAGTCAAGCCATCATGCTGTATACCTTGAGTTTACATAGTGATGTATGTCAATTATTTCTCAGTAAATCTGGAAAAAAATAGACAGTATTTGACTAGGAACACAATTGTTAATTCTTTTTTTTTTTTTCCCTCAGTAAAATTAATCTAATTGTTCTTGCAGCAGAAAAAAAGAAAAAAAGAATAGTGCCATGTCTGGGCATGAGGCAACCAATTTTAATTTGAGTTGCAATATTCAATATTTCTAACAAAATTCTAAAATGGAATTACTCTGCCTTAGGCTGAGCCTTAAAGTCTGAGAACAATAGGCATCAAACATTTTTTCAGATCTTAAAGTAACGGACTATATGGAAAACATTCTTCTGCATTGTGAAATTGGTTCTACCAACTTTAGGTATCCACCTTCCAATCTTGTGTAAGAGGGAAAAAGAATTTTGAAGATAGTCTTTGAAGTGTTAAAGGCTTTCCTTTCCAGGAAGCTAAGGGAAGAAGAATTTGCAAATTAAAGTCAAGAGGAAGTAAGTTTGGGGGTAGTTGTTGGTGGTGGGCTGCATATATCTTCTACCCCCATCCATCCCCTGCAGGAGAGGATGAGGTTAGCTGCCAGACAGGCTCCAAGGGATCACTCTGAGAGTCTGATAAGCACCCCATGGAATTTTAACCTGAAACAGGAAAGTGAGGTGGGAGGTAGTATTAGGAATGCACTGTGTTTCAACAAAATGTGGGGCACAGAAGCAAGGATTTTCCCTTGGGCCAAGCTAATCTTTGCTAATTCTCGGGAAAACACAAATTTAAGGTCATTTTAGAATGGATTCCCCTGGAAGCAATTATTATTCTAGGGAACAGAGGGATCCCAAAGGAAATAATGTGTGAAGCCAGGTAGAATCCAGATAAAGGGAGAGCCAATAGAGGCATTTATGTGAACAAGAGATGCCCTGGCAGGATCTCTAAAAATAATATGCAAAAAGTGCATTCATGAGAGAAAGAATTAACTGTGCATCAGCCCCAAAGAAGCAGGTATTTTCCCTAAAGTCTTCCTCCCCGTGAGCTCAGTAACCCTGGACTACTGGGTAGAGGACAGCTAGGAATCAGAATCAAGGGAAGGAGAGAAAGCAAGAAGGGAAAGTCATTCCTGCTCCCATTCTCCTCTGTAGGCTTCCCAATCTGAACTGGGAAAGGGGGAGAAACTTTAAGTTGAATGATTTTAAAATGTTGCTTCTTATACCAGAGAAATGTTTACATTGCTCAGATGGAAATGTATTCTTCTGACTAAAAAGGATGAGAAAAGCTCTGGGGCATGTCTGAGATCTGATGCAGGGAAGAGTAAGGATGAATTCACTGATGGGCAGGGGTAGAAACTTTAGAAATATAACATGATGAATTTCTGGAATATAGGTGAGGCCCAAAGCTGACAACCAAGAAAGAATTCTTGAGATGTTTTTGGTGCAAAATGGTGGTTTTATTAAAGCCCTGGGATAGGACAAGAGGGCAGGAAGAGCTGCTGCCCTGGGCTTGTGAGGGGAGGCTGATATATACCTGATTATATACCTGGGCTAGTCTGGGGAGGTAAAGAAAAGGGAGAGTTCAAAAAGATTTTTACTCTAAGGAGGACCTACAAGATACTAGAGGCCTTGCCATTGTCAAGTTAAAGACTGTTTTTCCCTCTAACAAGGCATTAACATTAAGACAATTGGAAACTTCCTGAAAAATGTCACATACACATCCCACCCTGGGGCGGGGGCGGGGGGGGGGAGGGGGGGGTGGGCGGGGGGCAGGGGGGGAGGCTTCATTTGGGGGATATCAGCTGTACTTTGTCCTCAGCTAGCTCTGTTCCCCCATCATAATGTTCTCATTCTTTACCTGCTTCAGTAAAACAAGTACATGTTTATCAATCATTAATTATGTATCAGGCCCAAGAATATATATTTCTTTTGACCCTCTTGGAAGATGGTATTGTTATCCACTTTTACAAGTGAGGAAGTCCTGCATTATATTAAATGTTACTGTGCTGCTCTGTAGAGATGATACTCCTATAGATGCTGTATCCATGCCTCACCTCAAGCTCAGAGTATATGAAGTGATGAGACAGATATTCATCATTCTGTTTCTAGCTCTGGAACGTTCTCCTGATGCACAGAGGAAAGAAGATCAAGCACCTAAAAATAAGTTCTCCTATATTAAGCAAAAATACTATGCATGAGGTACGTTATATATTAACTCTAAAACCCAAAACTCCAAAACAAGTTATTGATCTTATTTTACAGGTTAACTCAAAAGGGCTGAGTAAACTGCCTGAGATTTCACAGCTAGTAAATGGTAGAGCCCAGATTCCAATGTAGGCCTGCCTGATTCTAAGAAAGGTATCCTTTCTCACTATTCCCTACTCCCGTGTGTTAAGATACAAACCTATGGCAGGACATGGGGGCTAAAGATTTCATCAAACTCAGATGGCCCATTTAATGAGATATTTACATAGATTAAATAATATCTGAGATACATGGGAGAATTATTCTTATTTATCTTTTACTGGTAAAATAAATAAGATACCCAAAGTTGAAATGTCCATGAACACAAAATAAATGTATGCAAACTAGTTTGTATGCCCTGATTTGGGTGTCTTCTCTACTTCACAATATTACACACAACAATAGAGGTTATTGGTTGTATGTAGACAGATACCCAGATTAAAATGATGAGAGAGAGCACTTTCTTTATATTTATTTTCCTAAAATAATAGGAAACACAGAGATGCAGTTAACTTACTCCTTAGAACATGGACAATCTCTGAATATGAAAAATTATACTAAAATGCTGCAGACTATTCATTACTTGTAAAGTAGGAATTAGGACAAAATTTCTTTATAGTGTTTAAGGTATAAAGTATTTGAAGCAATTTTATTTACCATTTTTGTCAAGCCAACATTTTCTGACTATTCATGATAAAATTCCAAAAAAAGAAAGTGCTTGGTATCAAAATATATGTTATATCCAAGATCATAACAGTTACATTATTTCCATTAGAACTTTTTAGAATAGAATTTATAAACCCCAATTGTTATGAAGCCAATCTGAGAATTGAAGTTGAAAAGCCAGAAATCACCTCTGAGAGGTTATTATCTGTATTTACTCATTGTTCCACTGTAATTTTATACAATCTGTGTTTAAAAGCTGAATTATGAACCACACAGCCATGACTATGTTTCCTCTCATTCTTTATAAAATAAGTAAAATATAAAGAATACAGCAGTTACATTCTATCTTCTGGATTTTTAAATCACTTACATATTAAAACTAATGCTTAAATTATATGTATAACTCTGAGGGAAGAAAATAAGTACCATACTTGTTCATTCCATATGCAGTTTTCCCCATACTTCATTGATCAGGCTGTTTTCAGAGATTAGTTGTGGCACTTCATGACTGTTTGACTTCACAGAATAATATATTTTATATCCACTGATATTTTGATGCTATTTGGTTTGGAAAGAATATGGTTCAAACATTTGTATTATTCTCTGCAATGAAATCAGTTCTCTACTCACTGCAGTTTGTCTTTATAAAAAACATTGTAGAGGGCGCCAGGGAGGCTCAGTCAGTTAAGCATCTGACTGTTGTGCCCAAGATTGCAAATCTGAGAAACCACCAAGGAGCCAACATCCATTCAAGCACACGAGGGTTTATTAACAAGCTCGAGCTTGGGTCCAAGTATACCCAACACAGAGGAGCAGGGACTTGGACCCCGAGGTTAAGAGGCGTAGCAGTTTTATAGGGGCCAGGGGCCAATGAGATAATCCTAGTGCTTTCTTGGATTCGCTATCTTGGGCACAACACTGACTTGATTTCAGCTCAAGTCATTATCTCAGGGTCCTGAGATCAAGCCCTGCCACAGGCTAAGCCCTGGGTGTAGAGCCTGCTTAAGATTCTCTCTCTTTCTCTCTCTTACTCTACCCCTCCCCACCCTGTTCTCTCACGTATTATAGCTTCAACCCACTTATTAATAGCAAACTAGATAGAAATGGTAAAAATATAATATAGTTCATTTTTACCCCCCACTCCCAAATTTTAGTGGCTTTTTTTTAGACTATAAAAATAAGACCATTTATCACCATTACTGAAAATAAAGACAGCTTTATTATTTCCTTGACAATACATTTTCCTTTTTTATTTTTTTCTCGATATATTTCACTGGCTAGGACCTCCAGTACAATATTCAGTAGAAGTGCTGAGATCAGAAAGCCACATCTTGTTTTTGATTTTAGGAAGAAAATATTCAATCTTCCACCATCAACAATGGTTTTAGATATGTTTTTCATAGATACCCTTTATCAGATTGAGGGATTTCCCTTCTAAGAAGTTTTCCAAGAGTTTCTATCAGGAATGGATATTGAAGTTTGTCAAATAATTTTTCTCCATTGAGATAATCATATGATCTGTTAATATGATGAATTACATTGATTAATTTTTAATGTTAAACCAATCTTACATTATCCTGGGATAAATATCACTTGATCATGATATTTACTGTTGCATTCAATTAACTAAATTCAAATTAAGGGTTTTTGTGTTTGTTCTAGAGAAATTGGTCTGGAGGTTTCTTTTCCAGGGTACTGCTGGCCTCACAAAATTAATTGAAAAAAATACCTATTTATTTTATTTATAAATACAGTTTGTCAATTTGCATTATTTTTTCCTAAAAGTTTGTTAGAATTCACAAGCAAAACCATCTGAGAGTTTCTTTGTAGGAAAGTTTTGGATAAGTAATTAAATTTCTTTAATAGATATGTACTTATTCAGGCTAAATATTTCTTCATGAATGAGCTTTGGTAGGATGTGTTTTTCAGTAATTGTTCCATGACATCATCTTGTTGATTTTATTGGCGTGCATCATTCAGATTATTTTCTTATTATCCTTTGAATGCTTGTAAGATTTGCAGTGATGTTTCCTTTCTCATTCCTAATATTGGTAATTATGTCCTCTCTTTTTTTTTCTTGACGAATTTGACTAGAAGTTAATCGAGTTTATTGATCTTTTCAAAGTTTTTTGTTGATTTGCTTTTATTATTTTTAATGTTTGATATTTCATTAAATTCTGCTTTTTATTATTTCTTTCCTCTGTATACTTTGAGTTTAATTTGCATTTTTCCTAGTTTAAGTAGAAGATTATATAATTGATTTTAGGTCTTTTTTCTTCTATAAGTATATAATGTAAGATTTTTCTCCTAAGTGTGGCTTTATCCGAGTGCCACAAATCTTGATAAGCTGTTGTATCACCTCACATTCTCCAAAAGCATACTTTAAAATGAAATTACATGTGCAACAGATTTATTAAGTGAAGAGGAAAGTTGAGAGAAACACAGAAAACCTCAAGAATCTTTTGATTGAAATGCTGTGATGACTCCTGTGAAAAGAGAGAAGGAAAGGAAGAATGCTGTGTAAAAACAGAAGACTGAGGTAGAACTCTGAAAATCTTGGCAAGTCTGAAGGGAGCCTCAGCGTAAAACATCCCCTATTAGAGGAGCCTTTCATTGAACAAGGTGACTTGGCTCTGTATCCTCACCATGTTCAGTCACTGCCTAGGATAGGCCCAACAAGAGCAAGGCCACAGCGAGAATTCTGCTGCAGATCCTGAAGGTATCAGCTAACTGTACTCTTCATGCAAGGTTTTCTCTTTTGAGAGGACCTGACTGGCAAACTCCCATGGATGCCACAGCCTACCCTGTCTGCCACAAAGATTCATTTCTTCATATATTTTCAGTTTCTCCACAATTTTTGTGAATCTCTCTTTCCAAGAGGGACAAACCACAATCTCCATCATCATATTTGGTTTCTGGGCCACAAGAGGTCCACTATCTTTCCCCACTACTGATTTAAAGTTCCCATCACCCTTGGTTATCACTCTGCAAATCTTGGTCATTTACCCAAACCAACTTTTAAAGATCTTAGTAGCTTACCCAACAAGGGACCCCAACTGCCCAACAGTAGCTTACCCCAACCCTCATTGCTGAGGAATGTGACCCACCAGGTAATTAGATCCTTTTTTTGGGTAGAGTTACTGCAGTTTCCACTCATACTTAGAACTGGGCAGGAAGTACCAACAGGTATTCAAGTGGATTACCTTTGTCCCACATGTATTCATCCCTGCCCCCACTGTAAAAGCAGGCTTACTTCCTCCTGCTGATCAGGGTCAATTACCTATATATTAACTCCTTGCCTTTTAGTCTCTAGAAACAAGGAGAAAAAGTGTCAGGACAGTATCTATATCTTACAGTTAGACACACTCATGCCATGTCTCCTGTCAAGAATACAACCTTTTGAAGACCCAGACCTTTAAACAAGCAGCTCCAAAAGTTAGAAGAATGGGAGGCACAATGCCTTCTAGTAGATCCTCAGGATTGATAAATGGGATACTCTGGCTTTAACCCATTGGTTTCCAGACCCGTGAACTCTTCCTGTTCCTTCTGTGAACTAATGCAGAGCTGATTAGTACCGATATTGTGACTTGAAGAATGGCATCCCATCATTGTAGAGTGTTACCTTGGAATTGGTACCTCAGTTGTGCCCCAATAGGCCATTCCAATATTCTATCAGTTCTCTTCTAGATGGTGTTGTATGTTATAAGGAAAATAGATCTGAATCTCATATCTCTTTCACTATAAAATGAGTCCCCTATTTGGATGTTATGATGTTTGGGATTCCTTGCATACTGATCAAATATTTCATAAATTCCCAGATAGTGATGCTTGCTAAGACTCTACAAGTTGGGAAGTTAAACCTTTCGCAGTATAAATATTAGATACTGTGAAGATGAACTACTCACCCTTCCTAGATGGTAGGAGCCCAATGTAGCTGACTATCAGCACTGGGTCTGCTGAGAAGAACCACCACTGAACTTAGAAATGTTAGCACCCCTGTCATCAATGGTTCTTGATGTCCTCAGTAAATGGAAACTCTTCTAAACCCTCTTATAGAGCACAATCTTGTGTGTCTTCTAAACTCATATAACATGTCCATTCCAGCTTGCTTACCACTCTTTGCCTTTCTATGCCATCCCATAGGATCTGCCATGATAAATGTAGGCCAATGCTTTACCCAGGCTTTTAAGAACCTCTCTAGCAGTAAGTTTGCTCTCTGGTTCTCTGTCAGGGTGCTAAAGTCCTATGCCTTGAGAAAGTATCCAAACTCAAAGAATACTTGGTTTTATGTAAAGGTCTTGGTTTTATGTAAATACTTGGTCTTATGTAAAGGTCCCCATGTTTTGCCATTCAAAATCCAATCCTAAGTATATTTCTCCAGCTCCAGCTAATATTCTCCTCACTCCTACTAATTTCTGCAGCTTCTTTAGAATGGTATCACTTTTCTACCTTATAATTCCAGCATTCCCCCAGCCAAGTTATGTTGGGTTTTCACCCTAGTTACCAGCCTAATAACAAGGAAAGTAGTTAGGAACAACTCCTGAAGGACTCATCTGTTGACTTAAAAGAAAGTGTCTTCCTCTTGGAAGAACTTTGAACTCTTAATAAGGTATAGAATGGGCCATCTCTGCAACTCTGGGAGTTCAGGGTCATATTCAGAGCCCTAATCCTTGAAAAAATCCATTCCATATGTTAGGGTACAAATTTCCAAACTAGAACACAGAACTTACCTCAGCATTTCAATGTCTCCAGAGCTATGTGACTGTAACATTTAAGTCCTGTGTTGTTCCTCCATCTATTAGTGCTTCTACTGTAAGAAGTAAGGGTCTGCTTGGTAGCTTACAAAGAAGCTCACTGTTTCTTACACTTTCCTTCTAATTATTGTTTAACTGTCTTCAATTTCTCATTATCCCTCTGCAGGTCATCAATATGACCTATTAATAAGCAGTCAACTCCACTGTCTTTGGAGGGATTATCCTCTTAACATCTTTCAAATATCTTTATCATCACATTAGGCCAGGAGTTCCCCTCCACTGGAGTATCTTCCAGGATCACCACCAGTGAATTCTTTTTTTTTTTTTTGATGGTTCATAACTTTCACTTCAATTTTTAATTTTTTCCTTTTCTTAAATTTAGCTTTTTTTACTTATTTAAATTCAAGTTAGTTAACATATAGTGTAGTATTGGTTTCAGGAATAGATTGTAGTGTTTCATCACCACCACTGAATTTTTAAGCAAATAATTCCTCATCTTTTTTCATCTTTCACCAGGGATTATTTATGTATAACATCCAAGCTAGAGAGTGATCCAATCCCAAATCCCAGTCTTATTGCCTATTTTGTCAGGCCACTCTTAGTACTTACTGTGTCAATTCAGATTCTCTAAGAAGCAAATGTCAATACAGAATTAGATACACAAGCATTTTCTTGAGGAAAACACCTGTAAAGGGGAAAAAGGAGAGGGAGAGGAATAGGTGTGGAGAGCCTTCAGATTATGATGGGGATATGACACCTACAAAAGGAGTGAGGGAAGGAAGGTGGATTGGTTAGGAAAAGTCTCATATTGAATTACAGTTTTGAGAAAATCAGAGCAAAGCTTATATGGGGAGCCCCAAAGTAAATGTTACTCATTACAGTAATTTAAGGATCTACATTGAGTAGGAATGGTCTGCTCTCTGCTATGCTTGATAACTTGTGGGAGCAGCCCATGAAACCCAGCAAGAGTACCAACCTTGGTATAAATGGTACAGTAAATAAATCTCAAAGGTGAGGCAAAGAAAGGGTTTCATCTAATTACTCCCCTTATGGTAGGTTCTTATTTGGAGATGATTCTCCATGGGTCTCTCACATTTCTTACTTCTTGTGAAGAAAGGCACTGATGGCCCATTTTCTGGACTATTTTTGAAGAATAGCAAACAAACTTGAATACAGAGATAATATCTTCATCTTCATCAAAGCAATCATACCTACTGTCCATCATAAAAGATTCAGGTTCCCTAAACTCAGGGTTCTTCTTCATGCAACCTCTGGCCTTCATTTGGTTGAGCTTATCCATTTTGACCCCTGTGGAGTTGGAGTCAAGAGGAAGATGCAAATATGCTGACACTCATGCTGCTTGTCATTCTACGGGTAACAAAGTCCTCAGTCTTTAACCCGGCATTTTAGAAACGATGTTAATTTGTTATCTTGCAAGTAGGATAAAACTCAGATCCTTCACAGTTCTTGATAATTCTGTCTTGAAGGCTGTTTCATTTTTTTTCTATGATTCATTGATTATTAAGAAGTATGTTGCTGGAAACAACCTAAGTGTTATCAATCATTTAAAAAAGAAGGAAGTCCTGTTATTTGTGACAACATGGATAAAACTTAAGGACATTATATATAGTCATATAGCCATTCTGATATAACATACATGAGTTTGCATATATATAGAACCACAGATTCAACATGGTCCACTTTTAAAAAGTTACTCCATGTGTGCCATCCAAAATAACAAGTCAAAATAATTGTGAGTAGAAAAATTTAAGCATCTGATAAAGGAGAAACTGATTCACATTCTTGAAAATCTTGTTCCTATAATGATATATAACTACTTCATATTTCTTAATATATTCCTTTCCTTTTGCAGAATGTGTTATTTTACCAGAACAGTACACCTTAATATATTCCTTTCATTTTAATAGTACTTGTGCTATATCTTCACTTTTTATTTTATCTTAGAGTGCTATATATAAACCTGATTTCCCACCTTACATGCATAACTAATTCCTTCATTAGGCCAACTGAAGTTGAAGGCTTTGAAACTGAGCTGAATTAAAGCCATATTAAATCAATTCTTACTAGTGTCCTGTAGTTTGTGGAGAGAGAAAGAGAAATAGAAAGAGAGAAAGTATGTCAACTTTCCCTGGCTTTTTAAGGTCAAGAAGAGAGAGTAAAGAAGATAAAGTATGACACTGGTGTTTTATGGAAGTTACTATGAATTGTCTCATCAGCTAGGATAACTCTGCTTCATGCTCTAGGTGACAAATGGGAAGCATACATGGAAAACTACTATCAGTTATCTCTTCTGACATAAAGAATTGATTATGAAGTACTTGCTAAAAATATATGAGTTTAATATCTATTTAGATACTAGAACTTTATTTCTGCATCTCAAATATTTTTCAAAGTATCTTCAAGATTTAGAAAAACAATTAATATTTGTGCATCTGACACATCCATTTGTTGAGCATCTGTGGCATTACCCAGACACTATTCCAAGCACCAATTTGAGACAGCAGTCAACAAAACATGCAGAAATCCCAGTCCTCATTCAGCTTTCCCTCTAATGGAGGGACACTGACACCCAAATAATTAATAATTAATGATAAGAATAAGAATAAGAATAAGAATATTGTACGGTATTTGTGGTAGGCAGAATTATAAGATATCCTCCAATGACTCTTGCTCTTATGTAATCCCCTGGCCTTGAGTTGAGGTGGAAAGAGGAATATAATAGAAATCATTCCTGTGACTATGTTACCTTATATGACAAAGGTGATTTTGTAGATGTAGTCAAGGTCCCAAATCAGTTGATTTTAAGATAGGGAGATCTGGATGAGCTTGAGACTTAGTAATATAAATCTTTTATATTTATGTGGAGGTCAAAAAACAGGGAAGTCAGAGATCTGAAGTGTGGCAGGATTCAATGTAAGGAGCATTCTCTAATGCTGATGATGAAGAGGGTCATACAGCAAGGACATGAGAACCTGCAGGAGCAGAGAAAAGCCTCTGGCTGACAGAAAGTTTCTAAGTTTCTAACAAGAAAGTTAACACCCACTTCTACAACTGCAATGAACTGGTTTCTGCCAACACCCTGAATGAGTCCAAAAGCAGATTTCCCCCCAGAATCTCCAGAGAAAATTCAGCCCTGCTCATACATTGATTCCAGACCTAAGCAGACACTAAGCAGAACAATCACACCATGACGAACTTGGTAACTACAAAATATTTGCTAATAAATGAGTACTGTCTTAAGATACTAAATTTGTGGTGAATTGTTATACCACAGTAGAAAATTAATACAGGAGCTTAAGAGCCTATGTAAAGAAATAGGAGAAAGATGTGACAGTGTGTGCTGGAAATAGAAATGGAATTGGTGGAGGTAAAAGTCTAAGAGTTGCCATATTTGAGTAAAATGTAGAATACAGTAAAGGAGACTGATTTGTGGATATCTAGGGGGGAAAGTTTCCAGCAATAAGAACATCTACAAAGATGTGAAGTAAGTCTTGGCTGTTATTAACCAATTAACTTGGCAGAGTGAGTTACTCAAATGAAGTATAATGTATAGATCCTGGCTGCTTTAAAGAGTTCCTAGTTTAGATGAGAGAGCAATCTTTCCCTCTCTCTCTCTCTCTCTCTCTCTCTCTCACTTGTCTTTCTTTTACCCATTTCCGCATTCTTCCTTCCCTTCTCCCATTCATTTCTTTCAATAATTATTTACTGTATGTCTATTTTGTGCCTGGAACTGTGATGGACGGTGAGAATATAATACTGGTTAAGACAGACATAGCCATTTCCTTCAGGAAGTTTACTATCTATTAACAGTAAAGGGGCAATCACAAGCAGGATGATAAGTTGTATGAAAAGAACAATAAACTATAGTACAGAAGAACAAAATCAAGGTGACCAGCCTTGATTTGGTGACTCAGAGAAGCTTTCTCTAAGCAAGTGATATCTAGGCTGAAACTAGAAAGAAGAGGATTAACCAGGAAAAGAGATTTAGATGGGAAGCCGTGTTTCCTAGCAGGGGGAAACTAACAGGTCTAAAGGCCCAGAGAAAGGACAAAGCATGCTCACAGAAGAACCCACAAGGAGTTCAGAGTGCCTGGACCATGCAGTGCAAAGGACATAGGGAAAGGTGGGGAAATGTTAAAAGTAAACTTGGAGTAGGCTGGGGCCAAAATAGAGAGGTCTTTTGAGCTATGTGAATGACTTTGGATTTTGCCCTAAAAGCAACAGAAAACCATTGAATGTTTTTTTTTAAAGATTTATTTATTTATTCATTCAGAGAGAGAGAGAGAGAGAGAGAGGCAGGCAGAGACACAGGCAGAGGGAGAAGCAGGCCCCATGCAGGGAGCCCGATGCGGGACTCGATCCTGGGTCTCCAGAATCACGCCCTGGGCTGCAGGCGGCGCTAAACCGCTGCGCCACTGGGGCTGCCCTTTTTTTTTTTTTTTTTTTTTTTTTAAGATTTATTTATTTATTCATTCAGAGAGAGAGAGCATTGAATGTTTTTAAATGAGGGGATTTGCCTTTCAGAAATATTGTTCTGGTAGTTACATGGAGTATAGATGTTTATGAGCCAAGACAGAAGAGAGGGAGGCCAGTTAGGTGTGAGGTTCAGCTAACCAAGAAAGAAACAAGGAGTGACTTGGCAGGAAAAGAACACATAGACAGTAAGAGATAAATTCAGGACAGACTTGAAGGGAAATTTATAAGAATATGATATGGAAGGATTGGAGAAAATTCCAGAATGACTCCCAGGTTTCTAATTTGGTCCATACCGTGTATATCATTATCTGAACTGTGTCTAATATATTTTCATTATATTTTAATTAGTTCCATAATCAAGTACAAGGAAAGTGGTATTGTGTAAAAACTGTAGGTATTGAGAAGAAAAGAGGACAACGGGCAGGAGCAATGTTGGAGAAGTTTTCTGAGAAAGATGGAGCTTGACCGGGACTCAAGAAAAGGTGGTATTTGATTGGAGGAGGGGAGAATGGAAGATACTTCTCTGAGTGGGACCACCCAAGAAATGGCAGAATAAGAAAGAATATAACTGATAAGAGGCCGGGGTAGACAGGCCTGAGGGAGAGAAGGGTGCCTCTGGGAGTAAGATCATTTCTCTAGGGAGGGTCAGGTTACAGAAGAACTTCAAAGACAGGCTTTGGAACACTGGACATGATCTAACAGGGAAGCATGGTCAGTCAGTGAGTAAGGAGTGAAAAATCAAGAGCTATGTTCTCTGATGGTTAGTCTAGTTTCAGTCAACTGGATACTTTGAACACAGAAAAGGATGTGTGGGTACTGGGAGCACAGATAAGCTGTTTCAAAACTCCAAGGACAAGGTAATGATGTTACATAGCAGGGCACAATCTTGTTAATTAGGAATAAAGGACAGATAAAGACAGTCTTATTTTTGAATCAGAGCTACACATTTGGAAGGACTAGACACTGAGAAGATAAATCCAGTAGCATATTTGGGGTGATGTGGCAAGCAGAAGTTTAATGAGGCAGTTAGCATCAAGTCAGTCCAATATAGACCAAACAGAGTTTGCAAACAAGTTAGTGAGGAATCCAGGATTATGTGGTACTTAGAGATCTGAACATGCAGATGAACAGCATTGGTGGTTCGTATCAGGAAACCCTACTAACGGTTGGCAAAGCTCCAATTAACAAGCAAGGATTAAGAAGACTTGGCCATTAGAAGAGAATCGTCAAGAGCAAAGCAGGTACCTTGGTTAAAGAAGGACTAGATCATTCCAATCTCCCCTCCTACAATCAAATACCACCTTTTCTTGAGTCCCAATCAAGCTCCATCTTTCTCTTTAATTTATTATACCCCAAATTGAGTCTATCTTCCCCCTTCACCTCTTCTCTCCTGTGAGCAACTCCTCACAACAATATACATGATATATACTCTGTTATATATAATACATGAATCTCTCGCTATACATAATATATACTCTATAGATTATATGCTTGCATAAATTAAAATTTGACCCTTTAAAATATACTTTTAAGAAAATATCAGATTGGGGCTCCTGGGTGGCTCATTCGATTAAGCAGGTTCTATTCTGTAAGGGGTACTGTTAGATACTAAGTACTAGGAGAAAATGCCAGACTATTAATTTTTAATATAAAAGCCATGAAGTTTTATGAACATACAGGAATTTAAGAAATGAGGACCATCCTGAGAAATTGATTAGAAACTCAGCTTCAGGTAACTGAAAGCACCGAAGAGATATCAATACAATTACTAATTATATTCTGAAATTGTTAAATATGCATTTTTGGACTACAAGCAAACATAAAATGCTTTAATTCTTATTCACAATGAACTTCAGACCTACATTCTGCTCAGGAGAAAAGGGACTCAAAAGTAGATCTAAATTTTAATTGAAGGTAAAAGAACTGATAGAACTTTTTAAATTTTTCCCCTGAATTCTGTCAATGGAAAAGTCTAGAAACAAAGGGAATTACAATGGCAATAAACACCCCTAATGCTCAGAGTCTCATCTTGAGAAGTCATTTTCTAATTTAAAGAAACGGAAAGAAAAAACAGGGATCCTGGGAGAAGGAACTGATTCCAAATCTGAGGCCATAAATGTATATAAGATGAGTTTGGAACACTAGATAGCAAGAAAGCTATCAAAGACTATTAGGTTATGGAAATAAGACTACAGCCAGTTGAAAGAAGCCAAAGATGGGACAATTTGATTCCCATTAAGGATAATAACTGAAACACAGTAATATGTTTAATTTCATGAACTCATAATTATATTAAAATAAACTAGTCACTAATGAAGGATACAGTAATCCAACTCAATGTAAAATTAGTAAATTTTTAAAATAGTAAAATTTTAAAATAGTAAATTTTAAAATAGGAAAATTTTAAAAATTGAACATTTTTCCTGCCTTACCAGTATACACTATACCACCAGATAAACAAAAAATAGATGAGGGAAAATTTTGCTTTTGGATTATTTTTTTAAGATTTTATTTATTTATATATGAGAGACACAGAGAAAGAAGCAGAGACATAGGCAGAGGGAGAAGGCTCCCTGCAGGGAGCCTGATACAGGACTCCATCCCAGGACCCTAGGATCATGACCTGAGCCAAAGGCAGATGCTCAACCACTGAGCCACTCAGGGACCCCCCTTTTTAAAAGATTTTAATTATTTATACATGAAAGACAGCTTTTGGAT
The DNA here is from genome assembly GCF_053574225.1 of Canis aureus. Taxonomy (NCBI): domain Eukaryota; kingdom Metazoa; phylum Chordata; class Mammalia; order Carnivora; family Canidae; genus Canis; species Canis aureus. The sequence goes on from NC_135616.1 coordinate 25,627,750, forward strand.
TTTTCTTAACAGAATTATTCTTATTATGAAGAAATAATAGAATGCAGCTACTACCATTTTGCAACTCAAAGTGGATCTAGGCTTTTAAAATCAATGGCTACTAACATCACTAAAAGAAGGGCAACTAGAAATTAGAAGTTTCTTGATGAGAGAATACAACATCATTTTATTTTTTTTATTTATTTATGATAGTCACAGAGAGAGAGAGAGAGAGAGAGAGAGAGAGGCAGAGACACAGGCAGAGGGAGAAGCAGGCTTCACGCACCGGGAGCCCGACGTGGGATTCGATCCCGGGTCTCCAGGATCGCGCCCCGGGCCAAAGGCAGGCGCTAAACCACTGCGCCACCCAGGGATCCCACAACATCATTTTAAAAATGGTCTTTAAAAAGCACACACAACTAACTTGAATCTGATAAAACCCTTCCCATTTTCCAGCTACTAATTTACAGGAAATACAGAGTTTAGAGAGATATATTATAAAACAATACTGGGATGCAAAGAGCAAATGTGAAAGTCTTCAAACAATTGACTGTGTTTTCAACAAACAAATCACAAAGGGAAAAAGAAATGGGTGAGTAACCAGTGGATTAAAAGAGAATTACAAAACATTATAATCAATTGAAATGTGGAGTCTTAATTCAAACTATAAAATGTAACATGAGACAAATGGACATTTGAACACTACATATTTGATGATATCAGAGATATCTACCAAAATATATGTGGAGGAAGTGATACAATCTCTAAGATTTCTTCAAAATAATATGAGAAGTGGATGCAGGTACAGATGAAATAAGATCAGCTACGTATTAATAATTATTGAAACTGAGTTTGGGGTATATGTAGGTTCGTTATTCTATCTACTTTTATATATGTTTGAAATTTTCCAAAGTAAAAAATATATATGCTGTTTGGGACACAAGTTCAGCCTGCACAAAAAAATTGGTGATAATATTTAAACACCAGCTTGAACTTCAGATTTTCTTCTTGCTGGAAAGAATCACAGCTTTGAGAAAATCAAATACTCAGTACAGGGCTGATTGGCATGGATCTACTGGATGTGGAATAAATAAGTAGATTACACAGAATCTGATTTTCTAAAGAAGAAGATTTGGACCAAAATCAGGAAAGAGATTTTCCTAGCTACTCTTAGATTAAAATGTCATTAGCACTCTAATTAGAAGTTGTGCCCAGCAATGTCCCGGCAAAAAAAACAGACAAGCTACTGGAAATCACATAGCCAAAGAGGTTTTAAGAGAAGAATGACTTGCAGACCAGTGGGCAGAATGACAGGGACCAATAAGGGGTAGGAAACCTCTTAAAGGGCAAGGGGAGAGAATTGTATATCCTGAATCCTGCCAGAGCTGGAGCCTGCCCCGTGCCACAATGGAGTGAGTCCTGCCACCTCCACAGGGAAACAGCAGGGGAGACACAGAGAAGAGGTAAATATGGAGGTGGTTTTTCCTGTTGCCCTCTGATCTCCTGCAGGCCTTGACATTGGCTGAACCCAACTAAGCCAAAGGGCACAGGAGCCAGTGTGATGTGGTCTGGGGCAGGCCATCCTCCCAGTCCAGCGCATAGAAAGATAGACAATGATGCTAGATAGGGACCAGCTGACAATGACCTCCGCAGAATGCATCTTTCATCAACACCCAGGCCACAAAGTAAGTCTGTAAACCATTTGTTTGTATATTATATGTGTACATACTGACCATACAGTTTATAGACTATATAGTTTAATCTGCTACAGGTATTTATTTTGAAACATACAGAAACATGTATCAACTCTTGGGTGTGCTTGTGTGTGTGAGAAGAGAGATCCAGAGTATGGATTCATTTCTCCTTTACATCTAATCCTTCAGTTTTAGGATATGTATTTTATTTTATTTTTTTACCCTTTCTCCTACAAGTGGACCTTGAGAGCTTGTTTGGAGGTTCTAGCAGGGGAGCACAGCTACTCATATACCCTTGATCAAAGAAGGGTCCTCCCTTGTGGGGGATGGTGGTCCTCTTTGATCAAGCTAGCACACAGCAGCTTGGGGAGGGATGCACATGGGACAATGAAGGAGGAAGGGGACACCAGGCTAGCTGCCAGAGCAGCCAAATCAACCCTGGCAATCAATGAGGTGACAGATGTTGCAACCAGATCACCCTACATCCCAGGTTATTTAAAATAAATCCTAGAAAAGGAAATACAAATGTCTGATAAACTATAAGATGTTTAACATTGCCAGAAGTTTGGGAAATACAAATTAAAATAACAAGATACTATTTTTTGCCTATCAGATTGGCAACTATTTAAACATTTTATAAGGTCAGGTATTGGTGAAGCTGAGGGGTAAGAGGAACTCATACATTACTATAGGGAAAGTGCAAGTCTGTCCACTTAGTTACTTGTTCAGTTTGATGATATCTACTCCAGAGTGCAAGAACATCTACTCCAGAGACAGTGCAACAACATGACTAATAGCTCAGAGATACTCGGGGCAGATCCCTGCTCTGCCACTTAATCTCCATATAATCTTTAGTGAGTTACTTAATCTCTCATATCTTAGTTTCCATCTTCTTACTAAAAATACTTATTCTTGAGACACCTGGGTGGCTCAGTCAATTAAGCATCCAGCTCTTGATTTCGGCTCAGGCGATGATCTCAGAGCTGTGAGATTGAGCTCCAGGCTGGGCATGGGACCTGTTTAAGAATCTCTCTCCCTGAACACAGACAACACCCTTTTCGAACTTGGCTACAGCAATTTCTTGCAAGATACATCTATGAAGGCAAGGGAAACAAAAGCAAAAATGAACTATTAGGACTTAAGATAAAAAGCTTCTGCACAGCAAAAGAAACAGTCAACAAAACTAAAAGACAACCTACAGAATGGGAGAAGATATTGGCAAATGACATATCAGATAAAGGATTAGTATCCAAGATCTATAAAGAACTTATGAAACACAACAGCAAAGAAACAAACAATCCAATCATGAAATGGACAAAAGACATGAACAGAAATATCACTAAAGAAGACATAGACATGGCCAACAAGCACATGAGAAAATGCTCCACATCACTTGCCATCAGGGAAATACAAATCAAAACCACAATGAGATACCACTTCACACCAGTGAGAATGGTAAAAATTAACAAGACAGGAAACAACAAATGTTGGAGAGGATGTGGAGAAAGGGAAACCCTCTTGCACTGCTGGTGGGAATGTGAACTGGTGGAGCCACTCTGGAAAACTGCGTGGAGGTTCCTCAAAGAGTTAAAAATAGAGCTACCCTCTGACCCAGCAATTGCACTACTAGAGATTTACCCCAAAGATACAGATACCTGCACCCCAATGTTTATAGCAGCAATGTCCACAATAGCCAAACTGTGGAAGGAGCCTCGGTGTCCATTCATGAATGATGAATAAAGACGCGGTGGTTTATGTACACAATGGAATATTACTCAGCCATTAGAAACGAGGAATACCCACCATTTGCTTCAACGTGGATGGAACTGGAGGGTATTATGCTGAGTGAAGTAAGTCAATTAGAGAAGGACAAACATTATATGGTCTCATTCATTTGGGGAATATAAAAATAGTGAAAGGGATTAAAGGGGAAAGGAGAGAAAATGAGTGGGAAATATCAGAGAGGATGACAGAACATGAGAGACTCCTAACCCTGGGAAACGAACAAGAGGTGGTGGAAGGGGAGGTGGGCGGAGGGTTGGGGTGACTGGGTTAGGGGCACTGAGGGGGGCACTTGACGGGATGAGCACTGGGTGTTATACTGTATGTTGGCAAATCGCACTCCAATAAAAAACATACAATAAAAAAGATGTATAAACAATGGAATATTATTCAGCCATAAAAATAATTAAATCATGCCATTTGCAATGACAGGGTTGGTTCTAGACAGCATAATGCTAAATGAAATAAATCAGTAAGAGAAGGATAAATACTATATGATTTCACTCATATGTGATATAAAAAAAAAAACAAATGAACAAAGGAAAAATAGAGACAAACCAAAAATAGACTCTTAACTATAGTGAGCACACAAATGGTTACTAGAGAGGAGATGGAGTTGGGGATAGGTGAAATAGATGATGGGGATTAAGAGTACACTTACTCTGACAAGTACTGAGGAATATATAAAATTGTTGAATCATTATATTGTACACCTGAAAGTAATATAACATCATATGTAAATTATACTGGAGTTAAAATTTTAAAATAAATAATTAATAAATAATTTTTAAAAAAGAGTCTCTCTCCTTCTGCTCCTCTTCCACCCCTTCCTCCCTAAATGAAAATAAATACTTACTCCCCATATGCCTCAGTTTCTTAATCTAGGAAACGGGGAAAGAGTGCCAGGCACATTAGTACTCAGTAAACACAAAACATGTCCATACACCATAAATCAGCAATATTACTCCTCCCCTATCTGCATAAAGAAGCTGGTGCAAGGATATTTATTTCACTACTATGTGTGCTGTTTTTCATAAGAAATAAATGGAAACAATCATTTGTATTCATTGTTAGCTGTGGAAAAATTCTTGACATATAATGTTGATTGAATAAAATATTAATGAAAAATATATGCTTCCTATGGAGATTTTTTTATATCTACTAACAAATATAATATATTTATATTGATATCTGTATAAGTTTTAGAAAATTTCTGGGGGAATATTCTGAATTGATAACAATAATTATTCCACAAAGGGACTAGGATCAGGAGTGAGGAAAGATAGTCAAAAAAGCTTTATGTTTATTTGTTGTGTTTGAATTCTTAACAAAAAAATTTATTCATGAGGCACTGTGTGATTAAAATTTAATACAGTTTTGAAAAATAATTCAGGTCCACCTGAATCCAAAACCAATGCAGATAATCACTACATATCAGAAAAACCTTTTCATTGACCCCAAAAGCCTTTTCTCTGTGGTTACTTCTTCATTCAAACCATAAAAATTATAGTCATGTCTAAAATTGTTTTCACTTGCTGCCTTGCTGCAGTTTTTATATTAATCATTTATTTCCCACTGAATATGAGTCATATCAAGATGTATGAATGGTAGCAAAGATCTGAATCCTTTCTGATGATCTATAGTACATCTACCTGCTACTTTCAAATATCATTTTTTCTTTGAATATAGAAATGTCAATAACTAACACAAATATCCAGTTACAGTTTATAGTTACCTAACATTTTCACATAAATAATAGGAGCTTTGAAAAGGCAACTTAATAATTTTTCCCTGAAGAGTTATAAATGAGATTTATTTTATTTTATTTTTTTAAAGATTTTATTTATTTATTCATGAGAGACACAGAGGGAGAGGCAGAGACACAGGCAGAGGGAGAAGCAGGCTCCATGCAAGGAGCCCGACGTGGGACTTGATCCTAGGCCTCCAGGATCACACCCTGGGCTGAAGGTGGCACTAAACCGCTGAGCCACCCAGGCTGCCCTATAAATAAGATTTAAAATGTGAAAAACGGAATTAAAAATCAGAGAATGGAAAAGAATAATTTTGACTAATTCAAAGTTTAGAGTGAGAGATTATCCAAACTTTCAGATGAAACCTGGGAAAAAAAAAAGAGAAAGAGCAAGATAGGTTGCAGATGAAGTTTGGTGAGAAAAATATAAAACTGTAAATGTTTGAATTTGTTTGACAAATTTTCTGAATCAGATGATTACTGAAATATGTATGCAAATGTTAGAAAGTAAACAGTTCTTAATCACTATTATTTATCTTAATGATGATATTTTACATTACAGAAAAACCAAAAATAATTCAATTGTTATATTTATCATTTTTTTTTCCTTGTGGGAAGTCAACATATCAGGGAAAATATAATTTTTGTAAACAACTACAAGCTTAAATTTCATCTGGGGGAACTATCCAAATTGGGGTCCTAGAGTTTACAAGGAAATTATCTCACCCACAGTCAAATAAATCAAGCATAAACCATAAATCAGATATCACCAAAATATGCAATCAGATCAGTTCATTCCTTGGATGGTGATGTCCTTGATAATCTATTGTTAATATAATCATTTGAAAATTATTAATATTATTTACTATCCATTGAACTTAACATCACTTTTATTTTATTATTAAATTGGTTATTTTTATGCAACACAATGCTAATAAATACTATTATTTTGTAGAATTAATAATGATGTGGAGTAAATATTCAAGCTCTCTATAATTTCTTGATTCTATGTTTTTTATTTATTATAGTCCTTTTATATCTGTCAACAATAATATCATAAAAATTGCAGGTCTCAAAAAAAAAAAAATTGCAGGTCTCCTATGGATTATTCCCCCACCCCCAGATAGTTTTCCCCTACAAAAAAGGTGTAGTGTTCAGGGTAATAATTTCGAAATGGATTTTACTTTAAAAACATGGTGCTATTGTTTAATTATATTTTAAAATATAATTAATGAATTTTAGTAGTTCATAATCACCAACATTCTACAAAACAACTGATTTCATGAAGGATGAGCTATATTAAAGATAGATATTTGACTTAGGTTTTTTCTTTTTAAGATTTTATTTATTTCTTTATTCATGGGAGGCAGAGACAGAAAGAGGCAGAGATGCAGGCAGAGGGAGAAGCAGGCTCCATGCAGGGAGCCCGACGTGGGACTCGATTCTGGGTCTCGAGGATCACGCCCTGGGCCTAAGGAGGCATTAAACCACTGAGCCACCAGGGCTGCCCCTATTTGACTTAGTTTAACACATGTTTAATCTGCTGAAAGACGGAGCAAATTCCATGTAGCTAATGCAAGTAAACTTCAAAATAACTTATTCCGCTTTGCTTTAAAACTTAAAAACCAGATAAGCAGAGTATGTGGTACTTTCCTTGATAAAAGGCGAGGAGCACCATGCTAGATGGGTCATCTCCATCTTCTCCTTTCTTCTACTTTACCACTGGATTGCAGCACTTTCATATGCTTGCTACAACCTTGGGGATCCTGCATCCTCTAGACAATGCTAATGAAAAGGAATGCTTTTCCAGGAAGGAAAGCCTTCTCTGGGAACCTAATGACTTAGAAATATTTCTGGAAGAACTTTGTTTTTAATTAACTCATTCTCGTTTTCTATTTTCCTCTTTCCATCCTTCTATCATAGCTACACCCCAGACACTATCATTACTTTCTCCTAAGCCCAAGAGACCATTTAGTACCACTGATTATTAGCAACAGGTGATATTGAAAACATACTACAAATTATTGAGACTTGTTTTGTTTTTTTTTTAAATTTCAAAGATTATTTCCTTTTCAAATATGCAGATAATAAAATAACTCAAAGAAGAAAATAAAAATCAGCTTTCATCTCATTGCCTAGATACACCTACAGTTAACATTTTGGTGCACATCTTTCCAGAGAGTGTCCTATACATGCTTACTTTTTAAACAAGGGGCGCCTGGTGGCTCAGTAGGTCAAACATCTGCATTCAGCTCAGGTCATGATCCCAGGGTCCTGGATCCAGTGTCTGTCATCTGGCAACCTGCTTGGTAGGGAGTCTGCTTCTCCCTCTCCTTCTACCCTTCCCTGAAACCCTGTCCATTCTTTCTCTCTTTCTCTCAAATAAATAAAAAATCTTTAAAAAATAAAATAAACACAGAAGCATATTTTGTACAGCCTAGTCATTCACTTAATATATTGTAATTTTCTTTACATATGAGTGAACATTGATTTGCAAGTATTATTTTTATGGCATCATAGCATTATATATACAATATATAATATGCAATGTGTAATATACAAATAAATATAAAATGTTGATACATATAGGTTTTAAAGTTTGTAAATGTTACTATTTTTTTAAAGATTTTATTTATTTATTCATGAGAGACACAGAGATAGAGGCATAGACACAGGCAGAGAGAGAAGCAGGCTCCATGCAGGAAGCTTGATGTGGGACTCAATCCCAGGACTCCAGGATCACACCCTGAGCTGAAGGCAGGTGCTTAACCACTGAGCCACCCAGACATCCCATAAATGTAACTATTTTTTAAAAATGTTTCCCAACTTCAGTGCTAGCTACTGGAGGACTGGGTAAGTCCTCAGATCTACAAACAGGCCCTCACAAATTACGTAGCCTCTGGTAAGAGCTACTATCTCCTGCTTCTGTTCAAGATGAGAATTTACTTTGGATTTTATCCCTTAAAATTTATCCTCATCATTGGGAAAATTTAGTGTTTCTCCCTTTGTGCATTCATGAAGTAAATGCTTATCTCCTAAAACACAATAGCATCAATATCACATTGCTTCTTGAAAGTTGATATAATATTTATCTTTCTCCAGTCTCTCTGGGAATACCCTAGGAAGTCTAGAAGTATAAACTGATGGTGGTTTCAAGATAAAAAGCCATAATGATCATGACCATGAGGCTAAGCAAGGGTGAAAAAAGTTGCCACTACAAAACAGAAACCAATTAAGAGGAAATAGATCAATACACCTTCAAGTTCTTGGCCATTTCTTCACCTAACCAACACTCCTTGATTATCTGCTATGTGCCTGGCACTGTGCTAATTCTAGTGAGAAGAACCGTTGATATACAGATGATAAATAGTTGACAGAGGTAAACTCGGGGTACTATGACACTCTCAGGAAAGGCAGCCCCCATTGATGGAGGTAAAAAGTGGTCAGAGGAGAGGTCCAACTAAGAACTAAGATTAGGCAATTAGAGCATTAAATTAATTAAACAAAGAGGCCATTATAGGGCCAGGGAGCCTAACTAAGCAAACCAAAATTTAAGCCTGTAAGTGCCTCAAGGTTACAAAATTGCAATCTAAGGACAATTGATCACAAGCAGCCAGAGAGGCTTTAAGCTGTGGCAGATCAATAATTTCCTTATTTTGCTTCTGTCTTTTCTCTATAAAAGTCTCTAGCTGAGCTTCTGTCAGGGAAGCACTCCTAACCACTTCTGGTTTGGCACTGCCCCATTCTAATTGATTTTTGCTCAAATAAACTCTTAAAAATTTTAATATGCCTCAGTTCATCTTTCCACAGGAGTTAGAGACTTTGGTTTCTTATCAGACCCACAGGTTTTTAAACTCCAAATGCAGTCACTATAGAGATGATCCAGCAGCAGAGTCAGGGAGCCCTACTACAGTGAAGTGCTTGTTATTAATAATGTATGGTGTCTGGGAGATTATCAAATGAAGTAAGCATCAGGAATGAGTGAGGATTTGAGTCCAGGCTCTGCCACTTACCATCTCTGTTGGCTGGATCCTTGGTTTTGTCTACTTTACAGGATTATCAAGTGAAAGAAATTAAAAACCATCCTGTATGTGCCAGCATTTCATAAACTGTTAAGGTTACAGATGTAAAATCTGCTACAGTAAACATTGCAGGAGCTGCCTGAGTGCTGACACCATCTAAGCAGTGGTAATATTAAAGTTACATTTAACACTATGTATTTTGTTCAGACAGAATAATGTGAAAGATATGACATGCTATTAATCCCACATTTTATGGCCCTTATCATTAATTAAAAATTCTGTTTCCTTATACTCTTCTGTTCTCCTTAGAGACTTGTCCTTAGACATGTTAATATAAGCCTAGTCTTCTTTCCAACTTATTTCCTTTCTAGTTAAAAAAGTAAATATTGTAGAATAATGTAAATTACACAGCAATAGAGATAATACTTTTTTATTTGAATATATATATTCAGTTCCCATATAATCAAAATTCTGATTATCATTGGTTTCATCAGAAATTAGTGTCACTAGAAGATCAGAGAGTTTCTAACTAGTACCTGTACACAGACTCCCCACGGAAGATTCAAGGATACTGAGGTCAAGTTCCTGTTGAATATGGTTGAGAGATGGGGCTCCCTTCTCCTGCCTAGCCCCCACTAGTGGAACACAAGTTCTGTCTTGAAAGTAGCATCCTGGGAATACTGGAACAACAATTGCCCTCTCTCTGCATCTGTAAAGAGGATGTTTCATGCCAGGAGAGGTAGTCAAGAGGTCCCCAGCCTGCTGACCACCACACACGGAGTGCTCAGCTTCTGAAGTGGGTGTGTCAATCAATTCCAACTTTGTTGTTCTACCCTTAGCTCCAGCGCCTGGCTCAAACATTTTGCCTCTGGGGAGAAACAAGCCATAAAATAAATGCATCCCAAAGCAACCAACTTCATTTGCAAGAGTGAAGAAGTTCAAGTCTAAAGGGACTCTGAAAAACTGCAAAGGTTGCGATGAAAGGATATTGGCAGGATATTCAAGATAGAGGCTAACGTGTAGACTGGATGGTTTGTGGTAAAGAACCAGGAAATAGCGCAGCTGGATATAGCCCTTCTGATCTCAGAACAAAAATCAAACAATGACCTCAGAAACTATTTCTTCAAGAGCCAAAATTTGATTGGGTATCATTTCTTCTTAAATGTTCAGTAGAATTCTCTAGTGAAACCATTTGAGCCTGGTACCTCCTTCTTCTAGAAAGTTACTAATTATTGATTCAGTTTCTAAGGTAGATACAAGTCTATTCAATTTTCAAATTTTCCGTGTGTCAGTTTTGATAGCTTTATGTCTTCCAAGGAATTGGTCTATTTTACCTAAATTATTGAATTTGTGGTTATATGTCTCTGAGCTATGACCTTCACAACTACATTTCTACAATGAGATCATTCTTGGATCTTCAGCATGGTATTCCTGAAAGTAAAACCTCTAAAAGTGTAGGGTTCCCGTCAAAATGCAACTCCCAAGAATTTCTCACTCTCACCCTAGTCTATATTCAGCCTTTAACAATTCATCAAACCTACCATTTAAATCGTCCTACTAGTTTATGGTTCTAGAGGCTTCTGTTCCTCATAAGTAGATCTTGGCTATGACTATATTTGCCTGTCCCTTCAAACTCCAAGCTGATGGGTTTGGCCTGTAACTTCAACTGCCTGATTGGGTCCAAGAAAAGTCATTGATTTTCAATTTTCAGATTTCTTTGATATAAGAACAGAAATGGTAGATTCTAAACTCTATATGTTAGATCTGAAACAGGAAGTGGTCAATTTATTCTTTTTTATTGCTGAGTAGTATTCCATTGTATAAATATACCACAATTTGTTTTTTTCCTTCTCCTGTTGATGGATTTTTAGATTGTTCTGAATTTTTGCTCATTAACAGAGCTTCTATGGACATTCTTTTAACTGGCTTTTGGTGGTCATAGTAATCATTATTTCCATAATTCCAGATTCAAACTAACGAATAGATCAGAACAATGCTCCTATACAGTAAATGAATCACACATAGTATAACTGACTTTGTGCCTTACTCAGCACTGGTGGGCCTTTCTTTATAGAAAATAGACCTGGATAGAACATCTAACTTGTGTTGGTATTCAGACTGAGGATAACCACTTCTTGTAGCACAAGCCATGAACTCAAGTCCACATAAAACTATCTTTCTTGGGAAACCCTCTTACACTGTTAGTGGGATTGCCAGCTGGTGCAACCACTCTGGAAAACAGTATGGAGGATCCTCAAGAAGTTAAAAATAGAGTTACCCTCTGACCCAGCAATTGAACTACTTAGGTATTTATCCCAAAAATACAAATGTAGTGATCTAAAGGGGCACCTGCACCCCAATGTTTATAGCAACAATGTCCACAATAGCCAAACTGGAAAGAGTAGAGATGTCCATCAACAGATGAATGGATAAAGAAGATATATTATATATGTATACAGTGGAATATTACTCAGTCATCAGAAAGGATGAATACTTACCATTTACATTGACATGGGTATGGCACTGGAAGGTATAATGCTGAATGAAATAAGTCAGTCACAGAAAGACAATTATCATATGGTTTCACTCATATGTTATATATAAGAGAGAATCATAGGGGAAGGGAGGGAGAACTGAATGGGAAGTCATCAGAGAGGGGAAACAAACCATGAAGGACTCTTAACCATAACAAAAAACTGAGTGTTGCTGGTGGGGAGGTGGGTAATTGGGGGATGGATATTAAGGATAGCAGGTGATGTGATGAGCACCCACTAGAATGGGTGTTATATGCAACTAATGAATTACTGAACTCTATATCTGAAACTAAAGATGTACTGCATGTTGGCTAACTGAATTTAAAAATAATATGTTTATTTTACTAGAACTACATTTCTGTTGAGCTACCATTTGACTTGATGACAGCATATGCAATCTTAGTCAATTCCAAGTAAACTCACACAGTCAATAAAGATTTCATATCCTTACTGGTTCCTTCTTCCCCATTTCTGTCCTGATTCTTAGCTCTGGGGTGTATATACTGCCATTCCATCAGTGGATAAGTGACATCTGCTCTGTGCTGGAACTTGCTAAGATAGACAATTTCCTTAAGCATTCTTTACATCATTTGTGCTCTTTCTTTTTGAAAATGTACAAAATGTACAAACTTTATAAATGGAAAATATTAACTGCATAAACTATAACAAGTTACTATCAAAAAAAAAGTTATTATCAAATATCTACAATTATTTCGTTTTTAAAATTTAAATCATAGTACAAAGGTTATCTGGAAAATCATCTCTTCTAACTTCAGCCAGAGCATGAATACCTGCAACTGATACACTTTATAATAGTGTCACATGCCTAACAAAACATTGTACAACCAATAAAATCATCTGGGATAGATTATTTCAAGGTCACTACAGAATGTGTTTTAATTCTTATTCTTAAGAATGTTAACTTGTATGTGGCAAATTCCACTTATTCTCAGTATAGGGGAGAATAATTCTCTCTCACTATCATCCCTTATTAAAGGCTATTCTCACTAAATATTAGTTGATTTGCTTTTTATAATAAGCTAATCTGCCTCCGTTCCACACACATACACACTAATAAAATTTGAGAGATTTTTAAATGCTGCTTAAAGCCCAGCCTGGGAATTTTTACTGGATTCATCATGATATTAGCAAGGCATAAAGCGTGAGCACTTCATTACTGGGATGAGAAAAATCTTAGAGTCAATGAAATGTCAGCTTAGAACTTTTCATTAGCCATTCCACAGAACATGTAGACATTGGGCTTCATTTGAACTTCCTTGATACAGTTTATGATGGTCAAATTTAGTAGATTTTTATCTTTATGAAAATTTATCATAAACGTAGGTAATATGGTAGATAGGAAATGAACTACATAATTTTCAAAATGAGCAGCTTTATGAAATGATTGGTACACTGTTCATTAGATACTAGGAAGTATGAACCTATACTCTTAACGTTCTTAATTTCCTAAAATGGCAAAAGAGGTGAAAGATTGAAATCCATTAATTCTAACACTTCTTATTAGTCAAAAAGGTTGTACTTTCTACTTAAGTTTATTTCCATGGAAACAGAGGAGAGGGAATGCCCCCATATCTAGGAATATGACCAAAGACATAGGGCCACAAAGTACCTGGGATGTTAAGGAGAAAGAAAGTCAAGCAATTTGACTACAGTAAAGGATTTATGTTGGGATTAGTATAAAGTAAAGCTGGAAAGGTAGGTTGGGGGTGGATTATAAGGAGTCTTGAATACTGGGATAAAGAATGTATATTTTATTCTACAAAAGGAATGATCTGGTGTTAGCAATTAGGTGTGGATTAAATGAGAGTGAGGCTGTAAGAAGAAAAATTGATAGAGAGGATGTGTTCTAAAATAGGTGTGAGTTAACGATGGCTTGAGCAAGGGTGATGTCTGTAAGAGTCATAGAATAACCAAAGCATTTGGAAAAAAGAATTGATGAAACTGGCTGATATGACAGAGAGCTAAAGAGAAGAAAGATGCAAAGACAATTCCAATTTAATGTTGGGAGAATTCTATTTCCACTTAGTTCAACATGGAAAGCATTTAGAGAAAATAGAAAATGTGAGTTCAGTTTTAGAGAAGCATAAGTAGATACATAAGAAGAAATGTGCTGTACAGTGGAATCTGTAGGACTGGCTGAGACAGCAGGGATGGATCCATTTTAATTTTAAATAAAAGTTCACTGAAAAAAATAGTCAAATAAAATAAAGTTTCCATTTGAACTTTGCATTTGAAAACTGAAGGGACCTAGTCATTCATATTACTATCATGTTTTAAATTTATACTCAAACATATGGGTTAGGTTCTATATTTAGTCATGTCTCTTGTGTGTGTATGATTTGCTAGAATATTATAAGGAATGCCTTTCAATTTGGCTGAGATTAGCTTAATAAATTAAATGTTTATTATTAAAGGGTATTTTTACCATGTAAGTGAATGTTCCCATTTAATACCTCCAATAAAATGTGAAGTATTAGGTTTCCTGGCAAAAGAGATCTCTGGATATACTATGTCTGCATAACATCAAAGTGATTCAAGGTAGTGAAAAAATAATTCTAGGGGCACCAGGGAGGCTCTGTGGGTTAAATGTCTGCCTCAGGTCACGATCCTGAAGTTCTGGGATAAAGCCCCTTGGGCTCCCTTCTCAGTGGCGAGTCTGCCTCTCCCTCTCCTCCTGCCTCTCCTCCAGCTTGCTCTTGCTTTCTCTTTCTCTTGCTCACTCTATCTCTCAAGTAAATAAATAAAATCTTCAAAGAAAAAAAGAAAAATAATTCTGTTTTATGGAACTTATTGGTTAAATTGCAATCAACACAGTTATTTAATAATTTTTGTAAGTAAAACCACAATATGATGTATCCAAATCAAGAAACATTTTTTTTTGCATGTTAGAAAGGCTAAAAAATGTTAGTCACGTTATTAACCTAGCCTCAGTTTGTTCATCTGTATTAAGTGAGAAACTGAAATGAGAGCAAAGTTCCCTTTTAGGTAGTATATTTTATTTATTTATTTATTTATTTATTTATTTATTTATTTATTTATTTATTTATAGTACATTTTATTATATGTAAACACCAAGTCTTGGGATAACAAACAAAAAAATTTTATTATGCAACACGTCAGATATACTAAAAAATACACCAGAAAGAACAATTGCTAAGGGAACCTAAAATCATGGGATGTTGTGATTGACATTGAGTTAAATTCACTTTACACCAAGCCTTTTTATCCAAGAAGCTTTAAAGAATTCCGTGGTTGCAGTAATTACAATCTTAAAAGGGAGGGAATAAAAGTAAATACTCTAAATCTCATCTCAGTTGACATAGCAAGTCAGTGGTATTATCTAGCAGGTCAAAGTGTGGTCCCTGGATCAGCAGCATAGGCATCACTGGGGATCTTGTTAGAAATGCAAAATCTCAGATTCTACTCCAAACCTACCGAATCAGAATCCATGTTTTAACAAGATCCCCAGGTGATGCCTGTGTACATCAAAGTATGAGAAGCACAATGATAGGCCACCCTACTTGGATCTACACCCAGAGAGTGAGCAAATGCATACCATCCACTTATGGAGATCTCACCACTCTCTTACTCATCTACAGTTAATCAAATTTTACAATGTCACTTGCCCTAATGTCATGTACTTCGTGAAAGATATGTGATCCTGAAGAGCTTCTTCATGATAGAAATAGCTTGAATTAGACTTCATTCAAGAGTGGTAGAGATCATTTATAGGCACTTCCTCCACTCCAGCCAAGAACTCAGACTTAGTTTAAAATCTGAACAGAGGTCCCTTCATTATCTGCTGCTTCATTCACCAGGGCAAAAATAAAGTCAATCTGGAGAGCTATACAGAAGATGTACACGTTCTTACTCATTTTGCAATAAATGTTCCATTCTTTTATAGTCTTGCTATAGAAATTGCTTTAAGTCATTCGCAAAGGCTATTTCTTGCCTAAGCTTCATTAAGCTTTTTTAATATAGGCTTGCAACAATGCTTGGAAACTAGTAAACCAAACTGACTGCAAAGGGTATTTGTTTTATTTGCTCTGGTAAAGAAAAGAGTGAGGCAAAAAATAAGTAAATAACTAACATTTCTTGAGCATCTACTATGTGGCAAGTACTACACTGAAGTTTTATGTAAAGAACAGGGCTCTCCAAAATGTTAAACTTGAGACCAGCTCTCTAATCATGTAAATGCAGTGTTTGTGTGCTCTGTCACAACTATAAAAACACAGGCTTTTTTTAAAAAAAATATTTTATTTATTTATTCATGAGAGATAGAGAGAGAGAGAGAGAGAGAGAGGCAGAGATGCAGGCAGAGGGAGAAGCAGGCTCCCTGCAGGGAACCTGATGCAAGACTCAACCCCAAGACCCCTGGATCATGACCTGAGCTGAAGGAAGATGCCGAACCACTGAGCTATCCAGGTGCCCCTAAAAACACAGCTTTTTAAATAACTTCTAAAACCTTATGTATCTAAAACTTTGCTTTATTAGAAACTATTAATATGTCCAAGACTTTCTCATCTCCCCAGTGATACATTACTAAGAAAATACTCTAGAATGGTAGAAATCAGATGACCTTGTTATTTTAATATCCAAAGGGCCTATATTAGATCTTAAACACACCTAGAGACCTTCTCCGGTGATATTATTTATCTTAAACACACCTAGAGACCTTCTCCGGTGATATTATTTATGACTGTTGGTCCTGAAAAGTATCTTGGGAACTGTAGTACTTTGCAACTGGTCTCAGTTAACATGCTTCATTGTACATGCAAGGACTGCTGCATAATAAAACGACCATCTGGGATACCTGGGTGGCTCAGTGACTGAGCATCTGCCTTTGGCTCAGGTAGTGATTATGGGGTCCTGGGATCTGAGTCCTGCATCTGGCCTACAGGGAGCCTACTCTTCCCTCTACCTATGTCTCTGCCTCTCTCTGTGTGTCTCTTATGAAAATAAATAAAATCTTTAAAAAAAAATCTGAAGGTGCTATAAGGTAAAAAAAAAAAAAAAAAAAAAAAAAAAAACAGGTGGTTTTTGGAGGAGCTCAATACCTGTACAAAGGAATAACACAAGAGGCCACTTTTTTTACAGCTTAGTCTAAAAGAAT
Organism: Canis aureus; assembly: GCF_053574225.1. NCBI lineage: Eukaryota > Metazoa > Chordata > Mammalia > Carnivora > Canidae > Canis > Canis aureus. The sequence continues at coordinate 25,644,645 of NC_135616.1, forward strand.
GCTTCAGAAGGCACCACACAGAGAGTAGACAAAATTCTCACAGAAAGTTGGCAGACTTTCTGACCCAAAGAAATAGAGGACAGACTTTAAGGAAACCACAACTTCTAGAAAGTGAGGGAATAACTCCCAGAAAGGAGGGAGACAAAGAAAAGGACCCCCAAATCTGTAGACAAACTGTGCTCAACTATGCAGCAGAACCCTAAATCACACACATGTGAGGCACACAGAAGTCAGCTAAGGATGGAAGAACTGAACCTACATTTGAGTTGCTGTAAAAGAGACCAAGTTTGCAGTTTGCATATCCCAAGTTCATTGCCAACCCAAACAAATGAAAAATATCAACACTCTTTGGAAGGACTTAAAAGAAAATATATTCTTCACAAACTCACAGTCACAGGGTCCAGATACCACTCTAGAATTACTTCAAATTCAGAGAAAAAGACAGTGATTCATTCTCAAGAGGAAAGACATGGAAACCAACCCCAAAAGGACTCAGGCAGTGGGACTAGCAGACAAGAATTTTGAAGCAGCTATTCTAACCATACTTAGTGACATAAGGAAAATATTCTCAGTGAACAAAAGATAGGAGATCTCAAAGAGGTGAAAAAGATAAAAAAGAACTGAAGTTAAATTCTCAAACTTAAGAAAATACAATACGTGAAACAAAAACTCATGTTAGATTTAACAACAGAATGGAGATAACTGGCAGACAAGAAAATAAACCAATAAGTATGTGAATATAAATGATCCAATCTGAAGAACAGGTTGCAAAAGTGACGAAGTCTCAGGGTCCTGTGGGACAATATCAAAAGGTTTAACATTGCATCTAATTTAAGTCAAGAAGGAGAGGAGTAAGAGAATGGGGCAAAAATAATATGAATACATAATTTCCAAAATTTGGTAAAATATATATATTTAAAGTTTCCACATTCTCAGAAAACCGAAAACAGGAAAGATATGAAGAAAAACACCCATCAGTGCATCAGAGACAAACTGCTGAAAACCAAAGATTCAGAGAAAATCCCAAAGGCAACCAAAAATTCAGAGATAATAAGTATGTGTTGTCATGTTTAAGTCACTAAATGTAGAGGTAATTTGTGCTACAGCAATAGATAACTAACACAGCTATTATATTTGGAGGTATCAATATTCTTTCTCTCAAGAATTGACAGCAAATAGATAGAAAGTCAGGATAGAGAAGACTCTAAATATTATCAACACATTTGCCCTAAATGTAATTTAGAGACAACATTGGTCAATAACAGAAGAAAATGAATTATTTTCAAGTGAATACAGATTATTTATTAGGGAGATCATATTTTGGACCACAAAATAAACCTTCATAAACTTAACAGGATTGAAATCATTCCAAGTATGTTTTCTGTCCACAATGGGATTAAATGAGAAACCGACAATAGAACAATGTCTAGAAACACCCATTCCAGACATTAAAATCACACTTCTAAATAAAATGGATCAAAAAAGACAACACTGGGAAAATTAAGGAAAAAAATTAACTGATTATAAGTGAAAAGCTGGACATCAAACTATGTGAGATGCAGCTAAAGCAGTGCTTAGAGAGAAAATTATCACATTAAATTCTAGTAGAAGGGTCTCAAATCAATAATCTAAATTTCCATCATAAGAAACTAGAAAATGAAGAGTCAATTAAACCATGAGTGAGCACAAGGAAGGAATAAAGAATGAAATCAATAAAATAAACAAACAAACAAGATAACTCCAAAAGAGACACTGAATAAAACCAAAAGCTGATTTTTTTTGAATGGGTAAATAAAACGGATAACCTCTTTAAGACTTACCAAGTATTTACCAAAGAGAAATGAAAATATAGATTTCCCCAAAATAAGACCAATCAGGCATATTTACTCAAGAGATAAAAATATAGACCCTCAAAAATACTTGGGCAAATGCATTCATAGCAGCTTTATTCATAAGTAATCAAACACTGTAAACAACTCAGATGTCTATCAACAGGGGAATAAATTAAAAAAAAAACATGATATATTTATGCAATGGACTAGAACTCTGCCATAAAAGAACCCACTCGATGCACACAATGAACATTGGTTCTAATGAATCTCATGGATACAGCCCTGAGCTAAAAAAGAAACACAAAATCATATATACTCTTCATATATGAAGTCCTAGAACAAACAAATTGAAATAATGGTGATAGAGATCAGAAGAGGGATTGTCTTTGGGTGGAGGAAGCAGGACAGTATTTACAAGAAAGGGATGAAGGGGAGTATCCTTGGTGCCCTGTGCTTTGATCCACATGGGTGAGTTCCAGGGGTTTTTACATCTAAGTCATCAGACTGCTGATTGAGAGAGAGACAGAAAGACTAATGATAGAGACAGGGGACTGGAAGAGAAAGAATACAATTAAAAAAAAAAAAAGCTGCCCAGGATCTTGGGGGAAGAAACTAATCTGGACCACAAAGAAAGCATAGAAGACTTGCAAAGTGAGACCTGATTTGGAAAACACAGAAGCAAACACTAGGATGAGAAGGAACAGTCTCTAAAGAACAGACTAGGAGTCTCCAGGGATGAACAGTTTTTAAGTTATTAACTAGGTCTGAACACTTGACCTTGTAATTATTTGTGTGTGCAATGTCTATTTTATAAATAGTCACACTGGCTTGAGGTATGTACATGTGCAATGAGAGCCAAGTTAAGATTTGTAAAGCCCTCTCCTCCCCAGATAATATTATGGTATTCCACATTATCTACCCCCATTATGTAATTCTAAATTAAAATTGTATAGCCATGGGCTGAAATATTTATGGATGAATATATATGAGATCTAGGATGTGCTTCAAAATACTCTGGGTGGAGAGATGAAGGGGTATGTGGAACAGTTTGGTTATGAGTTAATAGTGATGACAGCTGGGTAATGGGTACTATTATGTTTGTTGGAAAGACAGTTAAAGAAAACTGTAGCACCATAAATTAAGAGTGCTAAAGCCAGCTTAGTTTTTATTTATTTTTCATGATAACTAATTTGAAGCCTGAAAAAAAATCTTTCAACTCTTTTAGTGCCCCTGTTGCTAATGTTAAAAGCCCACACAGCCTTCGCCTACCAAAGGAGCCCGTGCTGACTGGGCTGAGGGTTGCAGCTCCTGATTGTCTTGTCTCAGAGTGGTTTCACAGGTTAAAGGGCCCTCAGGGGAAGGGCAAATAAAAGCTAAGAGAAGGAGCCAATTTTTTGTCACTGCCTAGTAAGAAGCATCACAGAAGACAGGAGAAAGAACCAGCAATGTTTTCAACATCAGATGAGGGGGGATGGAGCAATGGAACAGTCCCTAATGTATTTAGTTTTTCTATTCAGGATATGAATAAAATTATAATTGAGCTGTTTTTGTTGTAGAAATAAAAACTGAGGTACTAAATTTGAATTTCCTTAAAATCTATTGATTATAGATTATAGCTCCTCGATCTACTCTATTATTAAATGTGTTTGATCTATTATTAGGCAATTGATACATATTTTTCAGTTGTTGAAATATTGTTTTCTTTGAACAAATATAAGCCATTCTGCAGCATGATGAACATTAATTCTTAAAAAAGGAGTTCGCTTAAATTTTTAGATTATCAAAAATTTACAACACTGAGAAAAAATACCAAAGAAAGAAAATCTTTTATACTTCAATACCTCCACATTCATTTCATATAATTTCTTAAAGTAAGAAATAAAAGTATATTAGCCTAAATAAATGATACTACAGTAATCCTATCTGGTTAAGGTAGAAACTGAAGATATCATAGGTAGTAATTACTCCTTGCAACTAAACAGCAAATTGATTTTGATTTATTTACTTATAAATATAGAAGTATTTATTTCTATATTTACATATACTTATTTACTTATAAATTATAAATTTATTTACTTATAAATATAGGACAACTTCTATTATCAAACTTTGAATCATTATTATAAAAAATTAATGCTGTACTAGGAACATATATTTAAAGATTTGGAAATGTACGCAGATTAATAATAAATAGAGAAGACATTACTCTTTCATATTTTGGGCAACATCACATCAAAACAGTAACCCATTTTCAGTTAATCAACAAAGCAATCAGCAAATATTTTCTGAATAACTATAAGATGCTGCAAAATGTACAAGAGATGCATATGATAAGGAGTTCACAATCCTGATGAAGGAGTACGCAATCCTAATGTCTGATATACATGAAATGTCTAGCTAACAACACAAGATAGTGTTTCCAAAACTAAGTCTTTCTTAAAAAAAAATAAAGCTTTTATTTATGTATTCATGAGAGACAGAGGGAGAGAAGCAGAGACATAAGCAGAGGGAGAAGCAGGCTCCAGGGGAGCCTGAGGTGGTACTTGATCCCAGGACCCCTGGATCACGACCTGAACCAAAGGCAGACACTCAACCACTGAGCCACTCAAGTACCCCAAAACTCAGTCCTTCATATGAGTTCTGGAAGAACAGGTAAACTGAGCTGGAGAATGCACTTTGATGATAGTAACAAAAGGACAGAGCATGTGGAAGAGAATACTTTACGTATGGCCTGCATACAATCCTGAAAGTCTTCTCTCCTATAAAATAAGTTGTTTCTACTTGCTTTGAAATCAAAACCAGATGATCTTAAAATACCCACTTTTTCCTTTAATGTAAACTACAAAATAATGTTTTAAATGCTCTCTCTTCTCCTAAATATTTAAGACACAGATATAGACAAGTAGAGTTAAATTGAAGAAACATCATAACAAAGGGAAATATACTGCACTGGTATTGATTATTAGATTTAAATGAGTATCTTTACATGTATATAATTCTGTCATCCTCCAATTTTTTTGGTTTGTTTTAAACATACAAAATTAAAAAAGCTGTACATATTCCAGTAGCGAAAGCAAGTCACTTCAGCTTGTTCATAGAAAATGTACCCAAAAAACGCTGTCAAAGGTATTTACGAGGCTACAAGAATTATTTCTACATGTTGCATAATGCCAGAAGTAAAATCGAATTTTCCTCACCATCATCCTCGTCTTATTTTCCAAGCACCTCCTAGATGAAATAAACATGCTTGATTCTCTAGAGAGGAGAAAAAAAAGATTTTTTTTATCATGGCCCTTGTCCTTGAGAATCTTAAAATGCTGTATGAGCTATGTGCAAATAAAAAAAAGGACAATTTCAAAATCAGGAAATTTTCACGTATATCTACTGGACAGCGCAGACAATGCTGGCAATAGATCAGGGTACAAAATAAGCCTTCTGGTTATGATAAAACATGTAAAATGCCCTCCATTTCTGTTCCTTTCAGTCTAGCTGATTGACATAAAAAAGAGGAAAGTAAGACCCATATGTAAATGGAGAAGCATTGAAACCATGGAGGATGTTCAAGCTGATCTGGTGAAGCAGCTCAGGGACAAAGGAGAAAGAACAGGGGTGAATCACCCACGGTATTTGTGACACAAATAAAAGATAAGCATCTTAATTAACAAAGAAAATTCTCATGCCAGTGGTATATATTATTACCTCCTAGGAATGCACTTTGAACTATCTCAAAATGTACCCCCTAAAGGGCAAAATACCTTTATTTCCAATAATAAATCTTAATTATGGATCCACCCAAATATCTGTCATACAATTTAAAGATTACAATTGGGTTCGTTTACATTCATCCCCCAACCTTTTTTTTTTTTTTTTTAATTTGGTTTTTCATAAAAGACAAGGCTTTGCAGCATCAAATAAAATATATGGTATTTACTATAGGGGTTAACTTTTAAATTAAAACATGTGCTTGTTAACATGCTTCTTAATGGGCTACCGGAGATTTGGGCTGTGTCTAAAGGATATGTCAAGAATCATTTTAGTGGGAAATAATTGAGTTGGGCAAACTGATTTCACATAAATAAAATTGTTTTGACTAAGCTTTTCACTCTGTAACAGGTTTTTTTTTTTTTGGTATTGTTAAAAACATTAGGTTTTATTTATAAATCACCAAGGAAAAATTTGACATTTCCCTAAGATAATGTGGATAGCTATTCATATAAGTCATCTTCAATAAACAGCAGGGGTTTTTTGTCCTTAATTATTTGGATTGATCATCTACACTGACCGAGTTTATTTGTTATTGATATTCTGATGTATTCAATACATGGCTACCTGTGTCAAGATATTTTGTATTCTTGGCCAAAACAAAACCGAAAACGTTCAGCTTCAAAGCAATTAAACACTGGGCAAAAACACTTTTAGCAGCAAAATGAGTAGATTAGAAGCACCTTCTGAAGGCTATGCTCTCTAGCTGGCCTTTTTTCCACTGTCTCCACTGGGATACTTAAGTTTCATCTAAAACATCTGTGTTTTGTTTATGGCCCACTGAGAAAAAATTCCCCCAGGAGTAAAGGGTGCACCGGTGTGGTGCCATTGAGAGATGTAAACCACCCTAATGTGCGGTTAATGAATTGCCATTACAAAGTGGAATCACAGCTATTTAAAATGGCATCAGATTTGTTCACTCTAACAGGAGGAGACAAAATACACTTGACCACTTGCACCTGTTCTTTAGGCTGTGTTCTTTCCTCAGTCTGAGAAGCATGTAGAGACTGCAAACACCATTTCTTCTGAGGATGTTAGATCTACAGAGGAGACACTGGCTGAGCACCATCGTAGGTACTACCAGGAGCAGCTGAGTTATGCAGCACTGCCCTGGGCACAGGAGGCTCCAGTACAAGTGGGGGTGGGGGCAGGGAGCATAGGCAGGATGAAAGGAAGAACACCTCTGCTTTCCCAGATTTGCAATTACTCCCTAACAGCTGACAGGACCATGCCTCAATGCAGAATTTCTCAAGCAGATGGATACTAACTTTAACTATATAAATATGCATCTTGAAGTGACGCATAAGGAGACTGAATGAACATCCTTGGAGTATATTAATATACATAGTTACAACCCCCCCAAATTTTCATGAATGCTTAGGACACAATATGTATGTCTCAGTGGAGGTCAGAAGACGATGTTCTGTTTGAAGCTGCTGAGCTCCAAAATGGGAGTATCTTGAAAAGCTGGAGAACAGCAAAGGGTTCTGACTATTTTTGTGAGCCAGAGAGAAGGCAGGGCTTCTGTAGGAAGAGGGAGGACATTGGAAAAAAAAAAAAATGGACAGGAATGAAATTTGCCTCCTTCATAATTCTGCCCAGGGTCACCTTTGCCTCAAAATTTGATAGCTCTCGGGGATCCCTGGGTGGCTCAGCAGTTTAGCGCCTGCCTTTGGCCCAGGGCCTGATCCTGGAGTCCCAGGATCAAGTCCCACATCAGGCTCCCTGCGTGGAGCCTGCTTCTCCCTCTCCCTCTGCCTCTCTCTCTCTCCCTCTCTGTGTCTATCATGAATAAATAAATAAAATCTTTAAAAAAAAGTATAAAAATTTGGTAGCTCTCTCACACACAAAAAAAGCCAAAGAACCATCAACTGTCCCTCAGTCGATCCATCTTCTCGACCTGTGTTGTACTGCTAATGTACTTTTCAGTTTTGAAAGCTTATCAGTTTCTTAGGGGAAGCATAATCTATGGATATTCTGTGTTTTCCAAGCCCCCATCTTGTCCTACAGTCCACATCCATTTCAGTCCACACCCAAGGGTATAAGAGTTTCTAACTGGTAAAACAGTAGTGTCTTTACTTCAAACATTTTGAATCCATCTTCTTTTATACTCTTGTCATTCAAGTCCTTTAAATACTCCAAAATTATTACTTCCTCATGCCCTAAAACTATGACCAGCTAATCACTCTGATTTGACCTATAACACATGCATACTCTATATATCACTATATCTATAAAACACATACACGCTCACATAGTTTCATCATAGCACAGTGAACGCTGTGATTGTACCTATGGCCATTCTCATTTTAATTACAATCTATTTTAAAAATCAAGATACTGTAAGTGCAGAATAGTAAAGATCAGATATTTATTTCCCTTGGTCAGGAGCCTACATTAGTATGAAGCACAAATCCATGGGCACAGCCATATTAAAAGTTTTTTTTCCCCAGGTAGCCTGGGTGGCTCAGCGGTTTAGCGCTGCCTTCAGTCCAGGGACTGATCTTGGTGACCAGGGATCGGGTCCCATGTCGGGCTCGTTGCATGGAGCCTGCTTCTCCCTCTGCCTGTGTCTCTGCCCCTCTCTCTCTCTCTCTCTCTCTGTGTCTCTCATGAATAAATAAATAAAATCTAAATAAATAAATAGATAATTTTTTTAAAAAGTATTTTTCCCTAAATGAAGGTTCTCAGGCACAAACTGCTAGTGATTGGTGAGCCACTGAAGTTGTAATGCATTTCCAAAATATATGCTATAATCATCAACCCTAAATATATCTCTAATTAAAACAAATCCTGCCATGAGTATGAAGATCAAAAGGAAAGTGCTCTTGATATATTGCTGTTCAATTTAGGCCTCCACCTCTTGTGCAGAAATCTCCCAGAGATACTGCAAATCCATTAGAGTCTGTTACATGCTAAAGCTTCTAGTTTAACTCCAATCGCCTGAGTAAAATCCTGGATTATAAATCACTGCTGCGATCTATGCCCAGGAACCATCTACTTGTATTGCTTATCGGAAGGGTTGGAGGAGGGTATATGGAGCAACATCTTGAGGGTTGACGGATCAGAAAATATAAATGATATTTCCAAAACAATGAGTGAAAATTCTCAGCACTTCTCCATTTGATATGCAGAAAATGAGGGAGAATCATTATATTCCCTTAAAATAAAGCCTACAAAAGTGCCTCCCTCTAATTATTGTTTTGCTCAATAGAGACTGTATGAAAAGCTTTTTGAAACATCTGAAGTACTTTAAAAATATGAGATATTGTTACTACCAGTATTGTACTCTAAATATAGCAAGTATAACTCTTCAATGCTCCACTTTAATATACCTGCACCTTTGGTTTTCCATTTAGCTCCCTGACTTTCAGTGTTAATTTCTTCTTAAAATATTACTTATACTCAGCTATTTGATCCCATTGTCATTTTTCTTATTATGTTATACTGATAAGTCTGTTTATTTCTTCTACTGGATCCTATCCTTGAATCCACTTTTTAAAAAATCCACTCAATTTTAAAAATTGAGAACACTCAAGGCAGCCTCTACAGGACTGACACCATTAATTCCTATAAGCTTATCAAAAGATATTGTTATCAGACATTATCTGCTTATAAGGAATTATGAGCTTATAATTCCTATAAGCTTATCAAAAGATAATGTCTGATAACAATAAGAAAGTCTGTCATTTCCTAAATTTGATTTCCATGCAGCAAAATTTAGAAAATCTTAGCTATTACTTGAAAGTTGATTCTCTTTTTCTTCTTCTCTTCTCCTTCTTCTTCTAATAATTAATTAATTAATTGATTAATTCCCTTTATTCTTCCCTCCCCATCCACTTTCACTGCTTAGTCTTCTGCCTTCTTCTTGTCCCATTCTCCCTTTCACATCATTTCTCTTGGGAGTATTAGAAGGCTGGCTAGCTGCTGCATTTTCTGATATAGACCAGAGCAAAAGCTACCCAAGAGTGACTTGTGAGAACCTGCACAGTATTAAAAAAGAAATCCCCATTTAGTGTTTATGTAGGGTGCACATGGAGGAGAAGGGCAACGTTAACATATTACCTTGGGGATCAAAGACAGACTGAGGGGCGCCTGGGTGGGTCAGTGGTTGAGCGTCTGCCTTTGACTCAGGTGGTGATCCCAGAGTCCTGGGATTGAGTCTTGCATCGGGCTCCACAAGGGGAGACTGCTTCTCCCTCTGCCTCTCTCATGAATAAATAAATCTTTAAAAAAAAGAGACTGAATTATGGGGCACAGAGACAAATGAAATCATTTAAATATAGAATGGAAAGTAAGTAGTAAAAAGGAGTGTCGCTTGTACTTGCTTTGTGATACTTCGCCAAGTAATACCAAAAACAACAGTGTTTCATCTGTAAATCATTGTGTGTGTGTGTGTGTGTGTGTGTGTGTGTGTATAGTTGGAACAACTAGATGTAAACTAATGGGGGGCAGGTTCCATGTTTCGAACTTCTCTCTATCCTCCAAAACACAGTGCAGCTCCTCATATATCTGGCACTTAAAAATAGTTTGAGTGAAGTATAGCAAATCACTATGAAACTGGTGTCTATTGCCCCAAAATTGACTATCATTGCTTCATACCATGTAAAGGGTTTAAACAATGCAAATGAATAGAAATTTACACACGGATGCATGGATATATAATACACATAGCCCCCAAAAGAAAATTATATGAAACCATGGAATTGAAGATATATACAAATACACAAGAGAAAAATTATATAGAAAACATATCCATGTAGAAAAACTCATTAATTTGCAAGATAGTCGGAAACTTAAAAATAATGAAGAGTATCTTTATTATTTTCAGCAATCTAAGTTTCCAGGAATTGGTGACAGTGAACGAGCAACCTGTGAGTAGCTGTGCAATTAATATTTATAGTGAGATCTTGACTTACGTGTACCTGGATAAGTCATGTTATCTGACTTAGGCTTCATGCTTCCGTATCTGAGGTGACAACACTATTTGCCTTCTCATCCACCTCCTCTGCAAAGATGCTCTGCAAATAAATGAGGTAATGTTTGGGAAATGTTTGCAGCTTGGGAAGGAAACCCACTGCATACATCTCAGGTGTTGTTACTCTTCCATATTCAAGCCTGGCCTATTATTTTTATCTTAAATTGAAATGGCACTGTTTGAGTTCTTGGGTTCTGACCAAAATCTGGGTCAACATGAGAGGATGATTATTTTTAATTTTAATTCTGAGGCTCTGTTCGAATCCCTTGCACGTGTGAGGGAAAACTGTAGCAAATAAACAAAGCACATAAATCAAGCTATGAAAGAGAAAAATCTCTATTCAGAAGGATTTTTTTTTTTTTTTTTTCAATGAAGAGCATGAACACTGTATTTCCCCGGAGGAATATTTCGGTCCAGGAAGGAGGATAGTGCATGCAGTGTGTGTGTGTGTATGCGTGTGTGTGTGCATGTGTGTGTATGTGTGTGTGTGTGCTGTGCGTGCGCGCCCGCGGAGAGAGGGGCGGGGGAGGCGGATGAGGAGGATGAGATCATAGTTTCAGGATCCTCAGGAAACCCTGGTACTGGCAGCAGCCAGCCTCTGCTGTGCCCACATGACCCACAACTCTGGCAGCGGACCCGGCACTTCCAACATTATTAAATAATAAGAAAGCGGCTCCTACTCCATGCCCAAACCTCCCCACAGACCAATGGACACCTTCTAAGAGTTTGGCGAGTCGGTGACTGAGGCGCCCGTCCATTCCAAGGTGTGTGCAAGGCGTGTTCCTCCCCGGCAGCCCCGGGATGGGGGAGGGCGCGGGGGTGGAGGGGGTCGGGGTGCCTGGGCGCCGGGCGGGGAGTGGGCGCCGGCCGGGCCGCGCGGGGCCGCGGAGCGGGCGATGCACAGGACGCGCCGCCCCGGCTGCGCAGGGACCGCAGCCGCCCACGGCGCCGGGGCGCGGGCGCGGGCGCGGGCGCGGGCGGCTCGGCGGCCGGAGCAAGGGCAGGCGCCGCGCGCCGGCGAAGTCCCGAGTGGAGGCGGGCGGCGGGCGCGGGCGCGGGCGCGGGCCGGGGCGGGGAATCGCCCCAACGCCCACTCGCGGGGTTCCCACCTGTGCGCGGGCGCCGGCCGCCGCGAGCGCCAAGCATGTGCGGGCGCCGCAGCCAGGACTGCGGCGCGGCGCCTCCCCGGGCGGCGGGCGGAGGGCGGCGGGCGGCGGGCGGCGCCTCGGGCCCGCGGGGCGGCGGTAGCGGCTGCGGCAGGATGGCCGGCCCGGGGCGCGGGGCCGCGCAGGTAAACCTCGGCTGCCCGCGGAGGCCCGGCCGTGCCGCAGCCCCCGCCGGCGCCGCCGGGCGAGTTGTTTTTGTGGTCGGTGCCGCGCTCGCGGTCGTCGTGGCGCGCCGAGCCGCGGGGAGGTGGCGTGGCCGGCTCCATTAGGGATGGCGCTCACGTTGGGGAGCAGGCCGGGGGCGCCGCACGGCCGGGAGGGCGGCGCTGGGCCCCTCGCAGCCCGCGGCGTCTGCGCGTGTTGCAGTGCGCTGCGGTGCGCGGGCGGATGCCGAGCGGGAGTGGGCGCGCGCGGCGCTGGGCGGCGGGGCCGGGCCGGGGGCCGGGGGCCGGGGAGGGGCCGGGGAGGGGCCGGGGGCTCGGCGTTTGTAGCCTGTTGCCCATTTTGCCGTTTTCCGCTGGACGGAGGGCGGACGGGAGGGACCTTCTGGTGCCCGGAGTGGGAGATGGAGAGGTGTCTGTCACAGGACCAAAGCCAAGGAGAGAAGAGGGGTGGCCCGACGGCGGTGCTGGGCTCACTGGCACCATTCCTGGGACTCGGTAGTAAAACTTTGCTCTTTGGCTGGTTTGGGGGAAATGGCTTTGAGAAGAGGAGTGTGGAACTTGGCAGGGGTGGGGGGGTGGGGGGGCGGCGGAATACTGGATGTACCCTCGCAGAGAAGCTTACCACCCTTAGCTTCGCTATTGCACTGAAAAATGGGTCTTTGGAGTTGATGTTTACATTCAAGTTTTCCTGCTTTCTATTAGGGTCACTTGGTATTAATGTGTTTGTGTTTCCTTTTGAACGCACCTGTATTGTTCAAGTGTGCATAGTTACTGATTTCTTTAAAAAAAATGTACTTATTTTGCTTATTCCAAAGGTAGAAACTCCAGAACTAAGAAAAAAAGCTCTCCGTATGTTCCAGGCACAGTTCTGTGTGTTTTCACTCAGTTAATTCTTACAGCAACATCAGGGGTGGTTAATAATATTATCCACCTCTTTTTACAGGTGAGGAAATCCAGACACAGGTGAAATAACTTATACAAAGTAGAACAGTTATTAAACATTAGAGCCCAATTGAGCACACAGTGCACCCTTAAGCAACTCAGGTATATATTTATCTCAAGGGCACCTCATTGTGCCTAAGGTCTTCTATGCTTCATATATATATATATATCATATATATATATCATATATATATCATATATATATCATATATATTTAAATGTTTTATTTATTTATTCATGAGAGACACAGAGAGAGGCACAGACATAGGCCGAGGGAGAAGCAGGCTCCATGCAGGGAGCCCGATGTGGGACTCGATCCCTGGTCTCCAGGATCATGCCCTGGGCAGAAGGCAGACGCTCAACCGCTGAGCCACCCAGGCGCTCCTATGCTTCATATATTGACCACATTTCTCTGCCAAAATGACGTCTTAACAACCGCGTTGAACACAATGAAGATTTTCTGATTTTTAGCACTATACCTATAGCAAACATCCTTTGAGTACTTTTGTCACAACCAAGTTTCCTACAACAATTTTAAACCAAAGTAGCATTTGTCAGTCAAGATTTTTCAGCCAAGTAAGTTAGCACAAAGCAGATGGCTGAATTGACCTATTAGTTTGCACTTAATTTTAAACTAAGGTATTAGTCTTTACTCAAAACATGGCCATCATTTTCCTCAGAACACCAGAAGCTTTGAGCAAGTTTAATCATCTTTAATCCAATCACTCTGACTAGAGGTTAAGCAGTTTTAAAAGAAGAATTTTGTGATTCTCTTTCAACTGTCCATGATTAAAAGGTTATGTTTTGAGGGTGTGCCAGTTGTACGTGCCAGTTGTACGTGCTTTATACAAAGTTTGTAGCAATGAAGACTGAAATCAAAATTTCTCATTAGTTCTAAGTTGAAATACTTTTAAATTTTTGACTTGCTTTAAATGAACCATGATGTGAAGAAAGGTCTCGGTGGGATGAACTCCCAACTGCATAAATTTAGAGAATTGCTCTTCATTTGAGCTTATCGTGAAGCTCTCATAATATTCATTTTATTGGACGGATGTCTCTCTTAAGTCTTCATCTATTATTTCCTCAAGTAAATTTAATTGCTCCTTCACATAACCAATTTCAAATTATTTTGACATTCATAGACTTCCTTAATTCTTGTCTCTCAGTTTAATTAAATTCAACATACATATTTCAAACCCACAAGCATTCAACATTATAAGTGAAAAGACTAGAACGCTACATGGACACATGTTCTTTGGATATGAAAAAAAATCATCCCATTCTTCAGTGGTTAACCTCCTCCATACCCCAAATTATGGCTTCAACTTTATTTTGGGATACCAGAGTGCAGTGCTGTGGTCAAAATAGTTGCAAGCCGTGAGACACAGTGTTTTTGATACTGAAATTGAATTTAAATCTTCCAGGTCTATTTATATGAAATGTTGATTGTTATTAAGGCATACATTTTATAATACGTAGGTATGTCCTTTCTTACCTGACTCAGAATTGTTCCAGTGTTCTAGCTTGTTACTTATTTTAGAGAAAGCATTCCCGTCCTTCTTTGACCTCACCTGGTAGATATGACATGACTTTGTCCTTTCAAGTCCCACACCACCGGTTTTGGGAGAATTATAATGTCTCTGCTTCCTTAGAGCCCCATTGTTTCAGAAGGTAGATGGGGACCTGGGGATCAGTAATGAGCAGAGAGATGAGTGAGCCCTGCCACCACAGAGGGTCAGATTTTAATAAGTATACACATAAGTGTTTATTTATGGAAATCGAGGTAAGTTCTCTGAAAGAAAGAATTCTTTAAGAATGCGTAATAAAGGATTCTGCACTGTCTTAGACATGGAGGTCAGAACGGGATGCCCAAGCAGTCACATATTTGTGGAGGAATGACATGTGAGGAGGTGTTTACTAAGTCAGCTGTCTTCTTAAATGCTTTCATAAATATTTTCTGAATATTTTCTGAATCAGAGAACTTTGTCTCATTCTGCTTATCGCTACACTTCTTTATTCACCAGGAGCCATACTATTTACTTTCATTATTCACCTAGGGACATGGGGAGATTTGCTATCAATACCTTTTTTTTTTAAATTTTTTATTTATTTATGATAGTCACACAGAGAGAGAGAGAGAGGCAAAGACACAGGCAGAGGGAGAAGCAGGCTCCATGCACCGGGAGCCCGACGTGGGACTCGATCCCGGGTCTCCAGGATCGCGCCCTGGGCCAAAGGCAGGCGCCAAACCGCTGCGCCACCCAGGGATCCCTATCAATACCCTTTTTTTTTTTTAATTTATTTATGATAGTCATATAGAGGGAGAGAGAGAGGCAGAGACACAGAGGGAGAAGCAGGCTCCATGCACCTGGAGCCCGACGTGGGACTCGATCCCGGGTCTCCAGGATCGCGCCCTGGGCCAAAGGCAGGCGCCAAACCGCTGCGCCACCCAGGGATCCCCCCCATCAATACCTTTTAAAGCATGTAGAGCATGTGCCACCCTTATCTGGTTAGTAACATATGTACAGAAAGTTATTTAAGTTTAGTGAAATATAATCATTTTCTCTCTTTACCTTAACAACTACTGTTGACTTTTAAAAAGTAGTTGTGTGTGTGTGTGCGTGTGTGTGGTTGTTGTTAAAGTGGCA
Organism: Canis aureus; assembly: GCF_053574225.1. Taxonomy (NCBI): domain Eukaryota; kingdom Metazoa; phylum Chordata; class Mammalia; order Carnivora; family Canidae; genus Canis; species Canis aureus. The sequence continues at coordinate 25,660,137 of NC_135616.1, forward strand.
GATGGTGCAAAATAGAAATGCAATTGATTCATCACACAGTGCCTAAGATTCTATAAAGTGTCTAAGGGCAGGGAAGAGGCCCCAGAGTAAGGTATTGATAATGATACTCATCATTAAGTGATGACTATGCTGGGAACATATGTATTAACAATTTAAAGTATAGTAATAACTAAATTTATTGAATATGTACTGTGGGCTGGGTATTCTGTGGGCTATAGATAAATTAAGTATTCTTCACAATAGCATAGAGGTCTGTATGCATTACCCACATCCCCATTTTGTAGAATGGGAACTGAAACATGAACAATAATCATGACCACTGTCACATAGGTAGAGATAAACCCGAAATTCAAGTATTCTGATACTGTAGTACACACTGTTAACTGTTGATGTGTAGCACCCAGTTCGTAATTTTACTAATGTGTTAAATTCCCACCTCCTAATTTGGTCCTTTGGTTACTTTTCCCTTAGTAAAAATCAGTGGGAAAAAATAGAACTTCCTTTAGGGCAATGGTTTTTGCCCAGTATTTTATAGCAAAATATAAATAAAGAAGAGATCTATGAATTCCTAGACAAAGATTAGAGACGACTAAATTATGAGAAATTTTTCATTACATATTTTTTTAAATTCAAAAGTAGTCATCTGAGCAGCATTTGAAACTATTGAAATTTTTATCATCAAGGATTTGTACTTTAGCATTTCAAATAATTAGGGAAATACCTTTATTTTTTTAAGATTTTATTTATTCATTCATGAGATACAAAGAGAGAGAGAGACAGAGACAGAGACACAGGCAGAGGGAGAAGCAGGCTTCATGCAGGGAGCCTGACGTGGGACTCAATCCTGGGTCTCCAGGATCAGGCCCCAGGCTGAAGGCTGTGCTAAACCGCTGAGCCACCCGGGCTGCCCATGGGAAATACCTTTAACACCTGGAAGTTCTATGACTATTAATAAACTTAAGAATTTTAAGTCACCTGTTTCACCTACCCGCCAGTGTCCAGAATATGCACTGCAAAGAAGATACAAAGTATGACATGAAAACACCTGTTGAGTTGTCTTGGTAATATTTAAGATCCTGTTAATTTTTACATTGGGATCTTCTGACATGACTCATAGTAATTGTTATGATAAAAATTTAGTAGTTTTGAATATTATTCAAATAATGCTAATCTAAGACACATGGGATATGTTATTAGCAAAGTGAAGTACTAATTGGTTAAGTGTGCTAATGCATGTAAAGATCTTTGCACAGTGTCTGAAAATGTTAGCCAATGTTATTTCTCCCTGAATATGATGGATAATATGTAGCTGATCCGATTAATGTTAGTAGTAACCATGAATCACAATTCGTACATATAGCACATGTACAGGTGTGTGTGTGTGACTCCTTTCTTTGAAACTGTTGGAAATGCTTAAGGCAGTGGGTACATTTTCTGCAACTCATGTATCCCTATAAGAAATGAGATACATCATTTCTCTATATGCTTAGTTTCATGCAAAGTTTGATTTCATGGACTAATTAGTAAACTATTGCTCTAATTTATTTCATAAGAAAGAGCTGCAAGACTTGATTTGATTTTGTGTGTGTGTGTGTGTGTGTGTGTGTGTGTGTGGTGTTACCAGAGTGGAGGATGACATTGAGTGTACCAATGAACAGTTCATTAGAGTTCTGATGTCATAATATAGTGTCCTATTGCAGAAAGTTTTGTATGTTTGATGTAAATGTAAAATACATTGACCAGTTATTATTGGTTAGGTTATGCAATCATAACAAACAACTTTATTTATTTTATTTTATTTATTTATTCATGAGAGACACGGGGGGGGGGGAGAGAGAGAGGCAGAGGCAGAGGTAGAGACACAGGCAGAAGGAGAAGCAGGCTCCATGCAGGGAGCCTGACGTGGGACTCGATTCTGGGTCTCCAGGATCATGCCCTGGGCTGAAGGCAGCGCTAAACCGCTGAGCCACCTGGGCTGCTCAGCAAACAACTTTAAAGTCTCAGTGACTGAGATAAATAAACAAAGGTTTATTTCTTGCTAATGCTATGTGCCTATATTGGTCAATAAGACTGTATTCTATATCCCCCCTCTCTTAGAGATTCATGCTAATAAAGCTGCTGCCTTCCAAAGATCCTCATCTCTCATTAGGCACATGGGAACATGGTGAATCACCTACAAGTTTTTAAATGTTTCTACCAGCAAACAAGACTTGCCACTTTTACATATTTCATTGGCCAAAGGAAATTATACAGCCGTTCTTATCCGGAAAATGGAAGAGAGGGGCAATACAATCCTATGCCCGATGGAAGAACAGCGCGATGATAGTGAACACATTATGATTACCATATAAAATTAGCCAGTTTCCTTCAATAGTTTTATCACCTAAAAATGACTTATGTCTTAATGTAAAGTAGAATCAACAATAATTATGTTTTAGAATTCAGCATAGAAAGGTAATTTCTACATAACATCATCAGCAAAGAAAACAGAGACTAAACTTCTGAAATGAATGATATCCCCTTTTTTCACTGGGAGTGTATTTAGTCAAGGAATGATCATAAAGCTATGGTTTATTTTAAATTAATGCAGGATTTATTTTTATTTTTTTTTAAATTTTTTTTTTACGTTTTTATTTATTTATGATAGTCACAGAGAGAGAGAGAGAGAGGCAGAGACACAGGCAGAGGGAGAAGCAGGCTCCATGTACCGGGAGCCTGACGTGGGATTCGATCCCGGATCTCCAGGATCGCGCCCTGGGCCAAAGGCAGGCGCCAAACCGCTGCGCCACCCAGGGATCCCTAATGCAGGATTTAAACTATTTGACAGCAAGCACAAGCCAAGAACAGTGCCAATGCCACATACATCACCCAGCCTCTGTTTTCTGAACTGATCTGATAGTATCAACATGGTAGAAAAAAGAGAATGGCTATTTATGTTCATCTTTGTCACCTCATCAACATGGACAAAAGTAACATAGGTGCTATTATATATTATTGTAAAAAGTAATATAAACATATAAATCATACTGCATGTTTAAGTTTCTGAACATAATTTAAAATGTTAGAATATATGTAATCCATATTTTTAAACCTTTTATTTTGATATAGTTGGAGATTCATATTCCATTGTAAGAAATAATAAAAAGAGTTCCCATGGTCACTTTTATCCAGTTTCCCCCAACACAAACAATTAGGAAATGGGCAAAAGGCATAAAAAGTCATTTCACTATGGAAGATCTACAAATGGCAAATATGTACGTGAGAAGATAATCGACATCACTAGCCATTAGGGAATGCAAATTAAAGCCAAAGTGAGATATCACTACACACCTATCAGAATATTCACTGCAAGTATATAGGAATTTAGTGGTTTTTGTATGTTTATGTTGTATCCTGGGAACTTGATGAACTTATTAACTCTAAGTTTTTTTTTTTTTTTGTAATTTCTTATAATGGTCTGTATAGACTGTATAGACCATCACATCATCTGAAAGTAGGACAACTTTCTTCCTAATCTGTATGTCTTTTCTTTTCTTGCCTTATTGCACTGTTAGAGGTTCCAATATTATGTTAAATAGAGGGCTGAGAGTGAACATTCTTGTTGCTGATCTTCAGGGGAAAGCATTCAGTCTTTCATCATAATGTATACATAATATCAGTAAATTTGTCTTCTAGATGTTCTTAATCAAATTGAAAATTTTCACCTCTCTTCCATTTTTTTCTGGTTGTGTTTATCATGAATAGATATTAACTTTTGTCAAATGCTTTTTTCCTACCAAATGATATGATCATTTCATTCTCCTTTAGCCTGTTATAATAGTAGATTGATTTTTGACTGTTGAACCAGCTTTGTACCCCCATAATAAATCCCATTTAGCCATTGTGCATATTTTTTTGTATAATCTATTTGCCAGTATTTTGTTAAATATTTTTACATCTATATTCACAAGAACTATTGGTCTATAGTTTTCTTTTTTGGTACTGTCTTTGTTATTGGTATCAAAGTAATGAGTTACAATGTCTTCCCTCTTCTATTTTCTGAAAGAGATAGTGCAGAATTGGTATTAATTCTTCTTTAAATGTTTCGTGGAATTCCTCGGTAAAACCATCTGGTCTGGGAGATTTCTTTTTTTAGTTTGTTTTTTTTTTTTAACTTATGAACTCAATTTCTTTAATACTTGTACAAGTTTGCTTGGGCTGCCATAACAATATCACAGAGTGGAGACTTAAACAACAGAAATGTATAGTTTCACAGTTCTGGAACCTGTAAGTTCAAGGTCAAGGGATCAGCAGGTTTGTTTTCTTCTCTGGCCTCTTCCTTGGCTTGCTGATGGCTGCTCTTTTGCTGTGAACTCACATGGTCTTTCCTCTGTGTGTCTGAATTTTCACTTCTTACCAAGACACGGTCTGATTTGATTAGGACCCATCGTAATTGTCACATTTTAACTTAATCATCATTTTAAAGGCCCTGTTTCTAAGTATGATCATATTCTGTATTGCGGTTAGGACTTCAACATATGAATTCTGGGAGGACACTGCTCAGCCCATAACAATATTTTATAGGCTATTCAAATGATCTGTTTCATATTACATGAATTATGGTAATTTAAGTTTATTGAAGAATTGATTCATTTCATCTAAGTTGTCAAACATCTATTTGTGGGGAGTTGCTCATAATATTTCTTTTTCTTCTTTTGATGTCTGTAGTATCTCTAGTGACATCTGTTCTTTATTCTTGATGTCAGTAAGTTGTGTCTTCTCTCTTCTGTTGGTTTTGACAGAGGTTTGTCAATTTTATTGATCCTTAAAAGACCACATTTTTTTATTGATCCTTAAAAGACCACATTTTTTTCATTGATTTTTCTTTATTGCTTTTCTGTTCTCCATTTCATTGATTTCTGCCTTTATAATTATTATTCTCTCCCTTCTGTTTGATTTTGGTTTATTTTTCTCATCTTTTCCTATATTCTTGAGTGGGTATTTATACTGGTTTTAGGTTTTTCCTCTTTCCTACTGTATGCATTTAGTGCTATAAATTTTCCTTTTGGCACTACCATAGCTCTATTGTACATTTTGATAAGTTGTATTTTCATTTTTAGAAAAGATTTTATTTATTCATTTGTGAGAGACAGCAGAGATGTAGGCAGAGGGACAAGCAGGCTCCCTGCAGGGAGCCTGATGCAGGGTTCAGACCCCAGGACCCTGGGATCACGACCTGAGCCAAAGGCAGAAGCCTAACCACTGAACAACCCACACATCCCTGTATTTTCATTTTAATCCAATTCAAGTGCTTTTAAAATTTTCTCTTGAGATTTCCTCTAGGTTTGACCTATGGGTTACTTAGAAGTGTGGTATTTAGTTTCCAAGTATTTGGAGATTTTGTTATTGTTGTTATATCTCTGTGTTTCTGGTCAGAGAATCTTATTTTCTGTATTGTCTGTCTTTTTGTCAGAGAATACACTCTGTGTCATTTTGATTCATTTAAATTTGTTGAGGTTTATTTTATGACCAGAAATGTTGTTTATCTTGGTATATTTTCCATGGGCACATTAAAAGATTGTGTATTCAGCTGTTTGGGGGCAGAATGTCCCATAAATGCCCATTTAGATTCTGTTGGTTGATATTGCTGATGAATTTTTATATATTTTTGCTAATTTTCTGTATAGCTTTCTCTATTGACTGTTGAAAGAATGTGTGAGGTCTCCAATTATAATTGTGGATTAGTCTATTTTTTTATTTGTATCAGTTTGACTTTACATATTTTGCAGCTCTGTCATTTGGTATATTTATATTTAGGATTGCTTTGTCTTTTGGTGTGTTGATTCTTTTATCATTACATAATATCCTCTCTATATCTGGTGGTTTTATTTGCTGGAAGTTGACTATATGTGACATTAACAGACACTCCTTTTTTTCTTTAATTGACGTTTGCATGATATCTCTTTTTATATCCTTTTACTTTCAATCTGCCTGTATTATATTTGATTTGAATTCTTTGTACATATAATGTAGTTGGGTCATATATTTTATTTTATTTATTTTTTAAAGATTTTATTTATTCATGAGAGGTAGAGAAAGTGAGAGAGAGAGAGAGTGAGAGAGGCTGAGGGAGAAGCAGGCTCCATGCAGGGAACCGACTCGATCCCAAGACTCCAGTATGACGTCCTGGGCTGAAGGCAGGTGCTAAACCATTGAGCCACCCAGGAATCCCATGAGTCATATATTTTAATCTACTCTGTTAATATCTTTTAATTGATGTATTTAGACCATTTCCATTTACTATAATTATTAATATGGTAGGTTTATGTCCACCATTATATTTTTTGGTTTCTTTCTCTCCTTTTTTTTTTTTTTTTTTTTTTTACTTTCTCTGGAGTTTTTTCCTTACCTTTCTGTCAGTTACTTGAGCTTTTATAGAATTCCATTTGTATTTGTCTATAGGGTTTTTAAGTGTATCCCTTTATAGATCTTTTAGTGGTTGCTCTAATTTTATATCATATATATGTGTGTGTGTGTGTATACATATATAAAAAATGTTTTTGCTGTCTACTGCTGTCATCATTTTATCGATTATAGTGAACCATGGAAACTTTACTTTTTTTTACACCCTATTCCTCTCTGCCATTTATAGTATAATTGTCAAATATTTCCGTTACATGCATCCCACAGTGTTAACATTTTTGCTTCAACTGTCAAATATAATTTAGAAAGCTGAATAGGAACAAAGGAGCCCATTTTATCCATATTTTTTCTTTCTTGATGTTCTAACATAACTTTCTTTTATTGCTTCCTTTTTGTTTTTTTAATGTTTGCATTTTAATTTATTTTTTTAAAGATTTTATTTTTTATTTATTCATGAGAGACACAGAGAGAGAGAGAGAGGCAGAGACACAGACAGGGAGAAGCACGCTCCATGCAGGGAGCCTGATGTGAGACTCGATCCCAGGACTCCAGGATCATGCCCTGAGCCAAAGGCAGATGGTTAATAACCACTGAGCCACCCAGGCATCCTCCTTTTTGTTTTGAAAGCTTCCTTAGCCACTTTTAGAGCAGACTGGCCTCCTGGTGACAAAATATCTTTGATTTCCTTCATCTGATAATGTCTTTATTTCCCCTTCATTCCTGAAGGATATTTTAACTGGATATGGGGTTCTAGGTTTATAAATCTTTTCTTTCCATGTTTGAAAAATGTGCCCATTTTATAATGACCTTCATGGTTTTGTTGAGGTGGCATCTTGATTCATCTTCATTATCTCTTATAGGTAAGTGTCATTTCTCTTTTGTTCTTTTCAAGATTTCTTTCTTCCGTTTAGTTTTCATAAATATGACTATGTTGTATTGGCATGGGTTTCTTTGGGTTTATCTGTTTGGCATTCAGAATTATTTCGTTTCTTGAATCTGTAGATTAAGGTCTTTGTCAAACTTGGGAAGTTTTCAGGCATTATTTCTTTGAGTACTTTTTTCAGCTCTGTCCATTTTCTACTTTCTTTCCAGATTCCCAAGACATGAGTGTTAGATCTTCTGTCATAGTACCATAGTGGACTTGTTTCCTATGACTGCTGTAACAACTTTCCAAAAATGTGTTTACAACACACATTTATTCTTTTACAGCTCTGGAAGTCAGAAGCCAGAAATCACTTCCACTGGGTTAATCAGGGTGTTGATAGGGCTAGTTTCTTCTATAGGTTTCATGGGACAGTTCATTTTCTTGCCTTTTCTAGCTCCTGGAGGCTACCAGTATTTTTTTTGACTCACGATTCCCTTTTCACACCAATTTAATCTCTTCCTTCTATAATCACGTGTCCTACTTTCTTTGCTGTAATCAAATCTCCCTTGACTCTCTCTTTCAAGGGCACTATGATTACATTTAGGGTCCACCTGGGTAGTCCATTATATTTTCCTAATCTCAAGCTCTTTAAATTAATCCCATCTATAAAATCATTTTTTGCTTTATAAGCTTCCAGGGATCAGGACCAGATTGAATGTCTTTGGAAGCCATTAATCAGCCTACTGCACACACAGAATCTCTGAGGCTCTGTTCAGACTGGGTTATTCTAATTGTCCTATCATCCAGCTCACAGATTCTTTCTTCTGTCATTTCCATTCTGTTATTGGGATATCTGGTCATTGGGTTTTTTTTTTTCTTTCTTTCCTTTTTTTTTTTCAGTTCTAAAATTTGCACTTAGTTTTTTTCTAATGTGTGTTTTGTTTTTTTTATGCCGATACTTTCTACTTTTTTGTTTCAAGCATATTCATAATAGCTAATTGGAATATATTTTTTATTATGGCTGCTTTAAAAACTTTATCAGATAATTCTAACATCTGTCATCTCATTGTTGGCATCTATAAATTGTCTTTTTTTTCATTCAGTTTCTTTTTTTTTTTTTTTCATTCAGTTTCTGATTTTCTGATTTTCATGGTCCTTGGTGTGATGAATGATTTTCAGTTGAAACCTGGCTATATTCTTATTTTGTTAAGAGATCTGTATCTTATTTAAACATCCTGTTTCAGTTGTCTTCCACTAACATCACCCCAACAGGCAAAATGGGGTTGGTGTCATCTCATCCCTGCCAGGTGGGGGGAGAAGTGCAGGTTCCTCACTTGGTCTCCCTTGTCACCTAAGGGGACTCCACATTACTGAGGGAATTGTAAATTCAAGTTCCCCACTAGATCTTCACTGATATCTCCCTGGTTGGGAATGGTAGAAGTGCCTCTTTTCTGTTCCCTGTGTGCAATCCATAGACAATATGGGGATAAGGAGGTGATCTGATTACTCCTGGGCCATGATGACAGTCCTGTCTCTCCACGAGGCCTCCCATGAGACCACTCAATGGAGATGGAGAGGGGAGACTTGGTATTGCCAGGTGGGGATAACAGTTCAGCCTCCCCACATGGTCTCCACTGACAACCTAGTAGAGATAGAAGGTGGGGAGTCTCATTACCACTTGGTAGGAATGAAAGTCCCAGCTCCATACTTGGCCTCTGTGCCATTACATTGGTGGGAATGAGGAAATATGGGGCTCCTATACAGCCTGGTGAAGGTGTAGTTCTAGGCTCCCTGCTTAGCCTGTTGGCAAGGTTGTGTAGGGTTACATTCTTTTCTGTCTTAAATGGTTGGAATAAAGCCATTATTATCTAAATATGTTTTGATATATTATGTTGCCCCTTACCTAGTCCTTTCACTAGGTAAAGTGTGATTTTGTTGTCCTCCTTTTTTCTTTTTTTTTTTAATCCGTGTCTGTTGGCATTTCCAGGTTTCTAGTTTCTTTAGTCCCATGTCTGGGATACATGGAGCAATACAAAAACCCAAAGAAGTCACCATTGGGGTGACTGTGAGGGCCCTGAGGCCCCTAGCTGGTTTGCCTTCTCCCCAACTTTCAGAGTCTTTGCATGCTTATTTTATGTATAATATCAAGGGTTTTAGTGTACCCAGTGGAAGGAATAGGGAAAATTACTTCTATTCCATCTTCATAGAAATCCAATCCACGTTTTTTTATGCAAGTGTAAACTGAAAAATATCACTCAACATTGATTCTCAGAGGATGACAGGGGATTACTGCTGCTCTGTTCCTGAATAATAGGCACTTTACGGGTCAGTGGGATGAGGGGGTAGTTGGACAATGATGCAGACAGGAACACAGAACATTCCATCAGTGTGAAGGTTCAGGGACCATACGAAGGTACTTTTACTCTTCCAAATCAGTGCTTTTTCCTCTCCTGGGAAACCATTACTGCAGTCTGGAGCAAGATTGGAAACTTCTACCATTCTCATGGACTGTCTTTGTGGCAGAATTCTAAAACTCCACCATCCCAGCCCCTACTGTATTCTAAGTATCCCTTTTTCCTGGGAACATTATCCATCTGAAATGCTATTTTGAACCAGAAAGTGTGTGGGGAAATGTTGCTAAGCTAAGAAGGAAATAGTGAACACAGAATCCATGTTTAAATGTTGGGAAGCATCTACCAGCAAACATTCATGTTAATTTATTTTGATGTAAAATTATAAATTAAAAATAAATGTATTGATTTTGTCAAGTTGTTTAATCACTGCCTAGTAGATTAAGTACAAGAGATGGGGAATAAGAATTTTCTGCTTGAAACCAATATTAAAAAATTTTTTTTAAAATTAAAAAAACAAAAACAAACAAAAAAGAAACCAATATTCAGGGATCCCTGGGTGGCTCAGCGGTTGAGCCCCTGCCTTTGGCTCAGGTCATGACCCCAAGGTCCCGGAATCGAGTCCCACATCGGGTTCCCTGCAGGGAGCCTGCTTCTCCCTCTGCCTGTGTCTCTGCCTCTCTCTCTATCTCTCATGCATAAATAAATTCTTAAAAAAAAAAAACCACCAATATTCCGATAGATAACAATTGACAGGGAGGCAATCCCAAAGAACAGCAGTCCAGCAAGATTCTTCCAAAAAACAAATCAAGTTATTGACACTGTCATTTTTTTAAAGAATTAATTTATTTATTTATTTATGACACTGTCATTCACCCTGAAGTTCTCACTGTACTAGAGCAATGTTCCTTCAAATGTGGTTCTCAGACAGGTAGTGTTAGCACACCCTTGGTAGTCTCTGGGAATACAAATTTCTAAGAAACTCTGGGGATGGAGCCCAGCAATCTCTTGTAACAGACTCTCCAGGTTCTTCTGATGCACGTGAAGCTAGAAACCACTGTACGAAAGTAACTATTAAAGAGTACACTGAATTTATGCTTTTCATGATTCTCAACTCACCAGTTTAGGGTTTTGGAAAATTTATTTATTATGTTTAACATTTTGTGTGCTTTTTATTTGTAAGTATTTTTAAAGTAAAAATAGCAAAAAAGTCAAAAATTTGTTACCCAAGGCAGTCTCTTTAGTTACATGTGCCTTGTTGATTTCCAGAATTATTTTGTATCCTTAACCCAAATAGTTATAACTGCTCCATGTCTTACTTTTTGGTTGAATCCATAAATTAAGCCATGCCTACACTTCCCTGCCTTTGTTCCCCATAGCTGCCAAGTCATAAATTAATGGATTTTCTTGGCAGTTTTTATGCTCTTTTCTAAAACTGACACAAGTCACGAAGATATTTGGAGGCAAGGGTGGGGGCGTCTCTGCATCATTTGAAGAAGATGCATTTTAGGAGATCTTGTCACACAATATTGTTAGAGACAGATGCATATGCAGATGTCCAGACTCATCATTGTCATTACCACATCAGTTCTACCATAGGGGATTCACTGTCTACTACAGGCTGGCATTTTTCTCTGGGGTCATGTGAGATTAAAGAAAATCTTGACTCTAGGACTATCCTGAGGAAAGAGAAACTGTATCTGGAATAGCAATTTTATACTTGGGGTGCAGTTACAAACCCTAAGATGGAGCAAGACAAAGTCAGTAGGAAGCAAAAGGTTAGAAGTTTTAAAAAAATACCTTGTGACTATAATAAAATATAGATAGGCACAGATTTGAGAGATTATCTGTGGCTTCTAGTCCTAAATATGGTTCAGTTTTATTTTAAGGACAGTATTGGATTATTTTATTCTTTCAATTAGCAATTCACTAAACATAGAGCATAGATTATATAAGCGTAGAGAACATAGATTTATAGAAGAGAGATTTGAGTTCATAGATTTTTTTAGAGATTTTATTTATTATTTTTAAAAGATTATTTATTTATTTATTTGAGAGGGGGGGGCAGAGACACAGCAGAGGGAGAAGCAGGCTCCATGCAGGGAGCCTGATGTGGGACTCGATCCCAGGTCTCCAGGACCAGGCCCTGGACTGAAGGCGGTACTAAACTGCTGAGCCACCTGGGCTGCCCTCCATACATCTTTTTGAAGGTGTCCTTGTTCCTGAGTAAACTAGGGGAGTGGCTCCCAATTCATCTGCTTTTGATTTAAAATGATACACTGTTTTCTTGGTTCAGAAAACAGTATTCTCTTATCCTTTAGTAGCCCCACTACCAGTTGTATTATGTTTTCCATTCCTTCTGTTCCCTTTGTGCATCCAATCTGATTATATTTCTCATTTACTCGTGTTGCTTGGGTGTTTAAGTGGTTGTGCTTCTGCAATGTTTTGGGGATAAGACTCTTCCAAACCTTCATTATGTAGAAGTGTTTGTTAAATACCACCATGTGGACAGGTTGGAGGAACCACTCCTTTAAAAACAGGTTTTTAAATGATGAGGCAGATGTTAGCTCTCACACACTCATCTTTTATAAAATAAGGGCCCCCAGCCCTGGCAATACTAGTCAGATATCTTCTTTCTTAAAGGAACCACTTGGTTGGCTTTTTAAAAATGTAGTAATGAAATCATCACCAGAATGCTTAGGTAAGGCTTAAATATGGAGAAACACGATTCTTGCAGAACCAAAGGGGCCAAGAAAAGGGGGATTCAGAAAGGTAAGAAGTGTAATCATGTCCTGTGTGGGCGGTCAGCCAGATTTTCCCCTACAGTGCTAGCTTCTATTTATAAACACAAAATGTGTCAGGTGATTTTTTTTTCCATATGCAGATAAATCCTGCCCCTTCCTTTTAACCTAAACACTGTAAAAGTACTATTTACCATTAGAATGCATATAAAATACCTTCTGTATTATGGTGCTTCAGCCCCCTTTTTCTGTGTGTTTTTTTCTTTTTCTCTTTTTTTTTAGTGGTTCAAGAATGTTTTTTCTCTTTGCCTTGTTTTTTGGGAACTTGTGACCTAACAGCTGTAAATTAAATGTTCTTTATAAATATCTCTAATACTTTAGAGATGAGGTTGAGTCTTGCTCCGTATCCGTACAGCTTGAATCTTCATATTAGGCAAGAAAAACAAGCGAACCCAAAGCGAGTGGTATTCTATCATCGATCTGCAAAGAACTGGTTATAAAGGCAAATAATCAGCCACAGTAGTTTAAACTGTGATTTAAATAATTTTAAATATTAAACAATGGCCCTGTGATTTCATGTGAATGAGCACATAGGAGAGTTTATGGTTTGGATTTTAGGGTTGAGGTTGATGATTAAGGTAGGAGAGAGTGGCACAAACCAGTGCTTCACTTCTTTCATAGCCATAATCCTTCTGCCTGGCTATGAACAGATGATAACCTGTGCCAGCTGTCTTTGTTTTTCCCACCACTTTATTCTCTTCATCTCCTTTGTTTTGTGTTTGTGCGTTTGTTTTTTAAAAGTATTTATTTATTTATTTGAGAGAGAGCACGAATGGGAGGGGCAGAGGGAGAGGGAGAGAGGAGCTCAAGCTGACTCTGCACTGAGCATGGAGCCAGATGAGGGGCTTGATCTAATAACCCTGAGATCAGGACCTGAGCCAAAACCAAGAGATGGAGGCTCAACTGACTGTGCCACCCAGGTGCCCCTGATTTTGTTGTCTTTGTTATTGTTTTTCTCTTAGCTTTCTTCTTTCTGTACCCTTAGCCAGCATCTAGCTGAGTCGAATGGTCCTATGAAGAGACTCATTGCTGGCACCATTGAACTAGAGACCTGTTAGTCCCTGGCCTGTGCTTCTCCAGACTCTCACTGAGCCTATGACAAGACTGCATTTTCTAGTTTTCCCTCTCTTCCACCAGTCATTCCACATTACTCCCTTGGATTCAGTAATTTTATGTTAGTCTGTGGAAGAACTAGCCCTTGTCATAATTCATACTCACCAAACCTTCTGTTTCCCCCTCTGGCTCAATGTGGTTATGAAACTGGCCATTCATTTTTTAGAACTGTTTCTCAAAATGTGTTTCAAGGGCCACCTGCATTAGAATCTTCTGCGGGTGTTTGTTGAAAGGATAGGTATCAAAACTCCATCCTAGACCTGCTGAATCAGAATCTCTTTTTCTGACTTTAGGATGTTAAGGTTAATGCTAATACCAGGAGTTAGTCTGGAATTGTGCTTCATAACCTAGGGTAGCTTTTTATTTTTTATTTTTATTTTTTAAAGGTTATTATTAGAGCACACTATGAGCTGGGGAAGTAGGGAGAGGGAGAGGGAGAAGCAGACTCTCCACTGAGCAGGGAGCCCAACACATGTGGGGTTGGATCCCAGCACTTTGAGTCCATGGCCTGAGCCTAAGGTAGATGCTTAAGCAGCTGAGCCACCCAGGCACCCCTAGGGTAGCTTTTTAAAAATCAGAATGGATACCAGGTGCAAGTTTGTAATTTGAACAGTCTGATGTGATACTAGCATGTAGTCTATATGAACAACTGGAAAAGAAGCTGTAGAAATCAGAAGGATGGGAAAGAGGTTAGTGTTGACAAAGAAACATTACTTTAGTGCATTCATCAAAGTCCAGAGATTGATCCTCATTTATAAAATCAGAAACTAGATCTTTCTCTCAAGGGCATAGTCACATTAACCAAGCTTATAGAGACTGAGCTATAAATAGAAATGCCATTTTTAGAATTATCATTGTCACTAGGACCTGCATGACTGGGGCGTTCTTGTCCTCTAGACAAGGAAGAGCGAAGAAAAATTATCCAGAAGTTTACTCCTTGAATTTGCTGTCAGATTGAGGAAAATTAGTTGAATAAAAATGGTAAAAATACTAAAAAATTACCATGTGTCAGGAAATCTCCTAAATATTTCATGTTTGTGATTTCATATGATCCCTCTCAATAGCCCGTTGCAGTGGTATTATTAGCTCTATGTTCTAGATGAGAAGGGCATAAGGGAAAAGATGCTACCAAGTGCTAGAGCTGAAATTCTCAGGCTCTGTGACTCAGGCTCTGTGACTAAGTTATTAGTAAAAAGAGAAAGAAACTACTAAATACCTCTAGAATTGCTTAGCCCTTGCCATCTAAGTAGGCAATGAATTGGGGGAAGAGTAGCTTCCAGTTGATGGAAAAGAAAGGAATATGCCAACCACTGTTTGTATGGATAGGATGCTTTCAAGTAATGAGTAATTACATGAGCAGTCCCCGGGTGGATGAAGAGTAATACCTCTGTCAGACTTTGTGGTTTTATTTAACTGACCTCTCTAATAGTTGTGATTAAGTGACAGATCTACACAATCAGGTTCTGCTCTCAGATTGCCTTTTTTAAAAGATGTATCCCAGCCATATAGAAATAGCTAGCCATAAATATTAATAAGTAGTAATATAGGCATGTTTAAATATAGTAGACAAGTTTGCATATATCAGCCTTGTGGGTGTCCCCAAGTCCTGAGGTAACCTTGTTTCAGAAAATGTGAGTGGAATTGACTAGAACTTCCACAAGCTCCAACTCAAGCATATTTCCTGTTCTTTTGGGAGATTCTCATGGAACTTAGTTCCCCCGTGTCTCTGTTCTGAGTTTCTGCATCAGTTGAATGCCCAGTCACCACTCAGGGTTTTGTCTCCTAAGAACAATGCCAGCTTGCACAAGAGATCACCCTGCTGTATGCTACTCTTGATCCTTTACTCCCCAGAGTATCCATGGCTCCACGATATGTGTTTAGCCCACTGTGTGGTAGGACTTGGACAGTAGAGTTGAGTAGTGGAACAGACATATTGGATACCCCTCATATTAAAACTCCCCCAACCATTTCTGAAAAAAAAAAGTGATAGTTTGCGTTTTCATCTTATGTTCCAGCATCTCACGAGGTGAGAAATGGATTATTTCTAAGTGCACATATTCATTTTGAAGTGGCAGGTGCACACTAGTAAGTCATATTTCTAGCTCTTTTGTTTTCCCCAGTTTATCTGCTCGGAACTATCCATCAGATTCTGAGCTACTATTGAAATGTAACCCTTCCGACAGGAAAAGTGAATGGCCCCCTGATCTATGAAACAAATGCCTGCCACCAGCAGTCCCTGAAAAACCTCTCAGCACATACAAATGTTGGTGGATCCTGCAGATGAATAGCACAGCTGCCATGTATGGTCTGGGGGCTGATACTTTGAGACCGCTTTAAGTCAGAGTAGAACCCTAGCTCCACACTGGTGGTGGTACCATTCACTGAAAGGTACTGGTAAGAAGTATAGGATCTGCCAAGAGGGAAAACTTTAGGGCTCTAGGTAAGGATGTGTATATCCTTGAATGGACACACCTTTCAATAACAAAACTGAACTAAAACAATTCTTTCCAATTGTGGAGATGACTAGTATTAGTGTCTAAATAAACATGTTTTGCATCTTGCAGGTTACAGGTTACCTGGTTTTGCATATATGGTGGGGAAAAAAAAAACAGAAATTTTTCACTGTGATGAAAAGTAACCACTGCATTATAGGATACAATCTAGCAAGCCTGCATAGAAGGATAATTGTTTCACATAATTTTGTGATCTAAAGATTCATGGAAAACTTTAGAATTTGCTTAAGATTGGTGGCAGAAATAACAACCACATGGTTTTGGATTTGTCCGTGCCTTTAGACAGATGTAGTTTTCAGAGCTCAGTCTATTTCTGAGAAGACTTTTGCCTCATATCTGTTACAACTGCCAAGATGTATGGTATTGTGGGCTAGACCTGTTGTACTAAACTCCACGTCTGTGATTCTAGAAAACAGTGGTGGAGATTGATGCAAACTCAGAAGGTAAACACAAAGCTTAACAATAAATATATGCTAATAGTAAATGTGACATCAAATTGTTGCAAAACTTAAGACTATATGGTCAAAGCCTGTGTTAGTCTTTACCTATCAATAGAGTAGGAGGAAAATGCTGGAGATCTCAGCCACAAAAATTGTATCTTTTGTTTAGCAATACCTGGAAAGTTATTGTGGGTCTGTCAGAGGCCATGCTGACAAGTGAATGATTTGCTCTAAGTTCTAGAGAATTTATCAGTCTATCACAAGGTGACATCCCAGCTACCTAGGTGCCTGGAGATTGACTGGAGGAGGGTGAAACTGAACCACACAAGGTGCAGAAGCATCACCCCCTTGTCCTCGGGAAGCTTACATTCTACTTGGGAGATGTAATTAAGAAGAGAAACAATCAGGGTGCCTGGGTGGCACAGTCAGTTAAGCATCTGTCTTTGGCTCAGGCCATGACCCTGGGGTCCTGGGATCAAGCCCCATGTCGGACTACTCACTCAGCATGGAGTCTGCTCCAGGATTCTATCTCCTTGTCTGCCTCTCCCCTCTGCTTGTGTGCTCTCTCTCTCCCTCTTTCTCTCTCACAAATAAAATCTTTTTTAAAAAAAAGAACGGAAACAATCAGTGGAACAACATGATATAAAGAAAGGTAAATTTGTTGTGTTGCATGAAATGAGAAATAGGAGAAAGCATGTTGAAATTCTGAGAAGTGGGAAGGTTTTCAGGAAGTATGTGATGTCTCAGTACCTTCCTGGGGTTAGGATCAAGAACTGCATGAAAAAGTGAGTATCACAATTGACTACCACCTGCAGCCCACATCAGATCCCTGGAAGGCAAACCTAAGCTGGCCTCCCAAGTGTCTAGACTCATGTACAGTGAAAGAGAAGCAGTAGAAAGTAGAAAGGTAATAAACACGTAGCAGTAGAAAGGTAATAAACACATGCCCCTCCAAGTCCACCGCAGAGGTTCATGAATTGTGCTTACCTTTGTTTCTGTAAAGGGCGTAGGAAAGAGGAAAGAATAATATTTTAATGTGTGCGCAGTGAAATCCAGCTTGCAAAGCCATTTTCCTTCATGGTTTCTCATTTCTTCCTCACATGAGTCCTGTGAATTAGTGATTCCTTAATCCCTGATAGGCTCAGGATTGTGATTTGTCAAAGATCACACAGCTAGTAAACAGCCAAGCAGGAACTTGTGTCTTACCTGAGTGCTCCCAAATTCTGAGTTCTTTGTCCACACCACAGTGTTTGAGTTATAGCTGCTGACAGGAAAGATTTCTCCTGCCTGTAGTGGACTGGGAGAACAGAACAAAAAAATTAAACCTGGTCCATAGTATACACAGAGTTCTGATTGAACTCCCTTCACACTGGGTATTTAAGGACCTTACAATGTTACTTTCAGCTCTTACAGGATTTTATTAAGGTAATGGATCAATTTCCATTTTCAAGGGAAATCTGTGAGCCTGTGATCTTTGTTCTAATCCCACATCAAGTCAGAGAGGAGTTTGGGGACTAGGATCTATATATATCATATAAAATAACATATAGGATATATATATTTATGACAGTGGTTCAAGGTTTTAGCATGCATCAGAATCACCTGAAGGGCTTTTGAGACCAGATTGCTGAAACAGTTTCTGATTTAGTAGATCTTAGGTAGGGGCTGAGAATTTGCATTTTTAACAAGTTCCCAGGTAATGCTGATGCTGCTGATCTAGGGACCACACTTTTAAGAGCCATCAGTATAACATGTGAGGCCCGTAGTGAACTACACTGATTTATTAAAAATTAATCATTTAAACATCGTTTCTAAGATGGCCTTAAAGAAGAAATGGGGGTGCTAAAGTGTAGCCAAAGAGGGTATGTTTTAATAGTCCATGAAATTCACTCTGTGCTGTGTGGTGATAATATCAAGTGTGGGAATTAGGGTAGTAGTGGTATTCATGGGGGGTTGATTACCCTGTAATACTTACAAACTTTGGGGTGTTTCTTAATAATTCTTATTGTTTGATGCCTTTTTTAAAATCTTGCTCAAAATATCCCAAAACAGCTGGCTTAGCTCATTTTATCTACCTGCTTCTACCCTGAGTTCAGCTCTAAATAACCCATCCCAAATGGGATTTTTCCACTTACATAGTCATCAGGTTCACTGGCTTTGTTCAACTTGTTAGGTGGCCAACACCATGAAGAGAAGACTCAGTCTGTGTTTGGATTATTGGTTGGCTAATTCCAATGGTTCCTAATTGTTGTTCAGGAATTTTGGTTATTGTGCTCCTCCCACTTCAACCTCCTACATGGACCTTTCCTTGAAAAACAACAACACTGCAATGTGTAAGGACATCAGTTCCTTGGTCAGTTATTTTAAAACTACTTGCACACACATGGACACAGAACATGGACAAATTAAACTGTTTCTGAAAGTCTGTTACTCTTCCATAACCATAGTTGTATTTGTGAAATAAGCTTTGTCTTTATTTATATAGCATATTGTCCTGTTTACTATAATGGATTATATGTGTGTCACCTTTGTTCTTTATTACTTGTGTTTTACTATCATTACTTGTGTGTGTGCATGTGTGTGTGCGTTTAGGTCTATGTAATTTTGCTACATGTGTAGATGTGTATTATTACCACTACAGTCAACACAGAGAACATTTCTATCACCGGGGTGCCTAGTGCTGCCGCACACATTCCCCTTTCCACAACCCTCTCCTTCCCCAACCCGCAAATATGTTATTCTTTCATTTTGTCATTGCAAATATATAAAAGGAATTGTGCTTTATGTAATCTTTTGAAGTTTTTGTTTTTAAGAAACTTGGCATAATTTCTTTGAGCTTCTTCCAACTTATTACATGTATCCATAATGTGCTCTTTGTTATTGTGGAGTACTATTCCTTGGTATGGGCATACCACCATGTGTTTTAACCATTCACCTGTCAAAAGGTATCTGTTTCTTTTTTATTTTTCAGTTTTGGCTATTATGAATAAATATGCTATGGGTGTTCACATATAGATGTGTTTGTAAATGTAAGTTTTTGTTTGTCTAGAATAAATGCTCAAGAATGCAATTGGCTAGAAGTTTAGTTTCATAAAAAACTGCCCAGCTGTTTTCTAGAGTGGATTTTATATTCTCACCAGCACCTTATGAGAAGTTTCTCTGTTTCCTTACCAGCATTTGGCATTATCCTTATGTTTTATTTGAGCCATTCAGATAGGCTTGTAGTGTTTTTGTCTCATTGTGGTTTTAAATTGCATTTCCTGGATGACCAATGATGCCAAACATCCATGTGCTTATTTGCCATCTGTATATCTTCTTTGGTGAAATGTTTCTTCATGTCTTTTGCCATTTTCTAATTGTTTTTTTTTAAAGATTTATTTATTTATATTTATGATAGACAAGAGAGAGAGAGAGAAAGAGGCAGAGGAGGGAAAGCAGGCTCCTTGCCGGGGGCCTGACGTGGGACTCGATCCTGGGACTCCAGAATCGTGCCCTGGGCCAAAGGCAGGCGCCAAACTGCTGAGCCCCCCCAGGGATCCCCTCCAATTGTTTTTTAATTTACTGTTAAATTTTGAGAGTTCTGTATGCTTTCTGTGTTTTGTATATGTAGCTTTCAAACATTTTCCTTTCATCTGAAGCTTGGGTTTTCATCTTCTTAACTGACTCTTCCATGGAGCAAACAGTTTTAGTCTTGATAAGATCCAGATTATCAATATTTCTTTCTACGGATTGTCCTTTTGGTATCAAGTTTAAGAACTTTTTACCTAGCCCAAGATCCTGAAGATTTTTTCCTGTTTTTTTCCTAAAAGTTTTAAATTTTACTTTATACTTTTTAATTCCAGAATGCATTTTGAGTTCATTTTTGTATAGCATGATTTAGATTGAGGCTGTTGTTTTTGGCTATGAATGTCCAATTACTTTAGCAAATATGCCTTCAGTTTTGACATATCTTTTTTTTAATTTAACAAGCATTAATGTGAGAGGTTACTATGTGTGAGACACCATTAGGCAGTCTTTACAGGGAAATTCATAGACTTGGTTCCTGAATGATCTTGTAGTTGAGAATGTACATATACAAATATTCTCAAAATTTTAGGTCCAATTATAAGACAAAAGAAAAGGACTTGAAAGATAGAGGAGGATTCAGGGAGAGTAAGTGTAAGCTATTGGTGTAGCTTAAAAGAGAGAGTATTAAAGCAGGGATATAAAGACAACAGAGAGAAGGCTAAAGAAATATTTATGAGGAACATTTATCAGAGCCTAGCAGAAGGTAGTTTAGGGAGGAGAAAATGTCAAATGTGTGAATGGTTTGTACAAAAGAGGAAAAGAAGGAGGTTTGGGTAGAAGAAGTGAATTAGTTTTAA
This sequence comes from Canis aureus, assembly GCF_053574225.1. NCBI lineage: Eukaryota > Metazoa > Chordata > Mammalia > Carnivora > Canidae > Canis > Canis aureus. The sequence goes on from NC_135616.1 coordinate 25,680,986, forward strand.
ACTTCTGGAGTTTGACGTAGCCATTGAACATTTAGGTGAAACTGACCTCGTTATGGTTTTCACATATGAAACTAAGGTTTGTGGATGAATTTCATGGTGGGCAATTTTGAAAATTTCCAAGAGTTATTTAGAGCTAAGATGCCATAAAGTTAGATTAGACAAAGTCAAATACAGAAATTGTAGAATTATAAAAGGGAAACTTTATATTTAATGTAAAGGCTGAGGGTTTGGTACATTTTAGGTTAGAATCAGAAATAGAATGATTCTAACTACAAACTATGTTAGCTCAAGAAGTTTTGTATTTTTTTAAAAGAGTCCAAGCCTCAGCTTTCTTATCTGTGAAATGGGTGTTTTTGTAAGCCTGCAACTTCTAGGATTGCAGTGAGGACCAAACAAGATGGTCAGCCTAACGTGCTTTATCTATAATGAAGACTTGACATGTATTAGTTCTTTTTTTTCCTACAAGATATTTTTGAGATCATTTAGAATGTTTTCCAAACTATTATTAACAAGACCTTTTTTTTTTTCAAACAAAGTCTTATACAGACCTAGAAAACAGATCAAAGCAAAGCTGTCTGATTTTTATCCAAATTCTCAATTGCAACAACAAGGTGGAAATGTCAGGCTCTTTGCAAATCACCAGTATAGTAAGATAGGTCAATTTAAAGATGAGAAAACTGGTTAGAAGAGATAGAGAAAGTTATCTCAGGTTACATAATGAAAGCAGACCCTGGTGTAGTCTCCTATTCCATACGCTTCCCAAAATGCCATAGTATCTATGACTCAAGTAACATTACCTCACATGGATGGCTATGGTTACAGTTCCAAAAGAAACTGGTATCTTAAAGGTTCTGTGAAGTGTAGTGGCAATCCTGTCTCTTGTGGCCTCCAAAGCACCCTTCTACAAAGTGAGCCTCTTTTTAAGAGGCATGTTTGGATGTATTTAAGAAATGGGCTTTATATACCCACTTTATATGAAACAAGGCCATGTTGTTCTTCTATCCTTTTCTCTTAATAGCTAGTGTTGTCAATCATTTCATGTCTTAGAAAGCTTAGAAAATGTGTCCTGGGGCAGTGGTTTCAGACACGGAGTAACCCAGGGAACATTTCTAAATTGTATATTCTAGGACTCAATCCTGGAAGATTCTGAGTCAGAGAGTCTGAGGTGGATCTTTAGAATCTCATTTTTTTTTTTAAACTTCCCAGGGGAGGCTGAAATTTAGGGACCATTGCTCTGTGGTGTAGCACAGAACCCCTGGAGTTGCCAGTGCTGTTCCTCTGACCATTTCCTTTCTAGATAACTATTGCTTTTGAGCACTCAGTAACATTGCTCAGATCCTCTCTCTAGTTCAGAATTAGAATGTGGTCTGCCCTACCCAAGCCAGCCAATTCCCATTCGTCAAACCTTTTCCTTGAGTTAACAGCTTAGAGGCAAAAATGGTGTCAGGTTGGCAGTAATAACAACAACAACAATCTAAAAGCCATCACTTTTGGAGCATTTGCTATGTGACAGATGAGTTTTTAGTGTTTGTATTTTCTGATGACAGAAGTCTGACCTTTAGACTTTCATTTACAATTGCCTACTCAGTATTTCAAAAAGAACTCTTGATTACTCCCTTCCCTGATAGATGCTCCTATCCCAGTCTTCCCTTGGTACATTCCCAACTGTCAGCCAGTTGCTCATGCCCAGATCTATTCTTGCCTCCCATTTCCCAGACCATAATGAATCCATGCCCTCAAAATATACCCCAATCTAACCACTTCTACCCTGCTCCACCTAGAGCCATTCAATCCAAATCACTACTGTTTCCTGTCTACATCATTATAGTAGCTGGATGGCTGGACTACTTTTGCTTTCAGAGATGAAGCAAGAATAATCATATAAAAGTGAAGATCATGGGGATCCCTGGGTGGCTCAGCGATTCAGCACCTGCCTTTGGCTTGGGGCGTGATCCTGGAGTCCTGGGGTCGAGTCCTGTGTCAGGCTCCCTGCATGGAGCCTGCTTCTCTCTCTGCTGTGTCTCTGCCTCTCTCTCTCTCTCTCTCTCTCTCTCTCTCTCTCATGAATGAATAAATAAAAAAATAATAAAAGTGAAGATCAGAGTTGTCATTCATTCAGGGGTCTAAAATCTTCAGTTATTTCCTAGCACACTTAGCTAAAAATCAATGTCCTTACCAAACGTTACCTGTAAGTTCTACATGATTTGGCTTAGTCTCTTCCCCCAAATTATTCTTGTATCACTCTATTCCTTGCCCTCCTTACCTTTAATTCATTACTGTTCCCTAAATTAGCTATTTTTTTTTTTTTTGCCCACCTCGGTGTATTTACACTTGCTATTCCCTCTTCCTGTATCATGCTTGCCCCAGAGCTTCCCATGGATCACTGTCTCATTTCACACAGGTATCTATTTAAATAACATTTTTGGTTCTTGGTAAGGCCTTCCCTGCACATTCTTCCTAAATTAGCACTCCTGCCTCTATTCTCTTTCCTGCTTCACTTTTCTTCATAGGTTTTAAACTTCTAATGTTCTGGAATACATATATTTGGTTGGTTGGTTGTCCATCTCTCCAACTAGTGTCAGCTCTGTGAGGGAAGGGATTTCTCTGTGTCTTGTTCACCTTCATATCGTTGGCACCTGGCACATAGTATTTGTTGAATGAATGAATGAATGAATGAATGAATAAGTAGGTATAGCTGTTGTTTCCCTCTTGATTCTCCCTTAGCAGTGCCTATGATTCTTATCTCTCAGATGTACATGGAATTCCTGTAAACTTCAATGACATATGTCCTGATCTCTCAATCATTTTTTCCAATGATCTTGGTTGCCATTTGTTACCATCCTTTAATATTTATTAAGGACAGAGCCATTCCTAGGACAGTCTTTAAAATACTTCACTATTATCCCCAAAACTAAAGTTTCTAGGCTTTGCCTCCTACCCTTTGCTTCAGCACTTTCAGATTTAGGTTTGAAAGAGAGCTAGCTATAAAGAAGGCATGCTATGTTGCATCATCAATGTCTTCATAGACAGGAAAATACTCTATGCACATTTTTTTGCCTCTCACCAACCGTTATAGAGCCATATGAGTGAGGGAAATATACTTTTAGGTGGGCAATAAAAATGCTCACCCTAGGGCCCTTAGGCTAATATTCCTCCTTACTTCTCACACTAAAAATGTATAGATGGATGATTTTCCTCCACTTTCGTGAATGGCTTCTGTATGAGCCATTTGCTACAGGAAGGTTTGCATGTGTTCTATGTTCACTGATGCTTGAAATACTAGTATAGCTCTGCCTTCCTTTTATTCACACTAGGAGCATTTGTTTTATGACACATGAGAGCCAACAAGTGTGGTCAAGTGCAAACAGACCCATATGCAGGTTGGGTGGAAGGGTTCCTTGTGGAAAGCTAACTCTCACCACAGTGCACCCACACACAGACCCTCGGAAGGCTGGCAGCTCTGCTGAAATAGAGTGGGCCAGCTTGCCAGTAGGCACCTTGCTATCAGAGCAGATGGGCCCAAGCAGGGGCAGGCAGCAGAGCACGCATGTTCGTTCTGACCACATGCATATTTATCATTTGTGTCTTTTATTTACAGGAGGCAAATTCTTGAACAGAAAGGCTACACTTAGAGAATAAGAGTCAGGAAGGATGAGCTTTCAGCCTTAATTAAAACATGAGAGAAAAGAAACCAGTGTTTTGATCTCATTTACTAAAGCTTATACATTAACCTGTTACTCCTTAATCCCAAATCACTCATCACTGAAGGGGGTGCCCTGTCTTGCTCCAACAGTTTTTCACTTGCAAACTCACTAGGTAGCTTAATCTTTTTTTTTTTAAAGACCAGAGATGTAAGGAGATTCGCTGCATGCAATGAAATTAATTTTACCAACATATGTTAATAGAAAATAGAATTATTTTCCAGAACCATCTTTCACTTTTTTAGTTGTCTCATTTTAATAAAACATTTGTTTTCCTCCCAAATTAAGATGAGTATAAGGTATTAAGGCTGGCAGCATAAGTGACAATATTTCTATGTTGAAAGTCCTCTTTAATATTACCTGTGGAATGTCTCATTTACCTAAGTAGAAAACTTGAAAGAGAGAAGAATAATTGTGATTACTAAAAATATACAAATCACTTTAGATAATCTATAAACATTGTATCCATTCAAATAGAAGACAAAAACAAAAAACCCAGAAGGGTCTCTCATAGACACTACATGTAATTCATGGGCATATTAAAATATTTCACATTTACTTAGCACCTTATACTTCCCACATATTTCCCCATGTATTATCTCACTTGAGCCACACAATTACCTTGTGACATTAAGTAAAGCCTGTTAGTCTCACTTTGTAGTTGAGGACACTGTGGATTATGGAGGTATAATCACCCAAGTTCAGACTTCAAGATCATTTGTTTCTCATGATTGTAACTTTAGTTTGGAGAAGTTATCTCATGATGGCTTCTAAAGTATCATAGTCTTTGCATGTTGCATTCTACTTTTTATTTTATTAATGAAATCTGACAGTGGAGACATAAGAATTCATATGTTTCAAGTGTCTTGGCCACTGACTGCAAAATCACATTTGACAGCTGCTGGTTGACTTCTACGTATGTTTTTGACAAGTCTTGTAGAGCTTTGAGTAGGTTACTGAGTTACCTAGCAGGTGTTAAATTTTTGGATAATTATGCTGATGTTTGTGATCTTTGCTCCACTGTATTCTGCATCAGTTTCTCTTACAGATATTAAAACAATGTCACTGCTCTAGGGAGCTGTGGGTTGAGCCATATGGTGCTCTTGTTTTACAAACTCAAATGGTGACCTTTATCCAAAATAACAGCAATAAGTAGAACTCTGTAGTAAATTGCTGTGCTCAGTGGATTCATTGTATGAAAATATGCTTGAAAAAAATAAATTTTAATTTTGTACTACTGTGCCTACTTTGAGATTTCTCTCCCCAAACTGGAAATTCTATGTTCTTATTTTGACATGTTACAAACAACATGCCATGATTACTGTTTACATGTACCATTAAAACTTATGGATTTTTGCTTTTGGACCTGAAGCTAATAATACAGTCTTCCAGTCTTGAGAACCAATCAGAACTCTTTTGAAAATCAGCTCACTTTAAAGGAACCCAGAAAACCACTCTCTGCATGAAGCTTGGAATATCATGTGACTCCTCTATTATAAATAGCCTGTTCGACTCCTCTATTATAAATAGCAGTAAGTTAAATTAAAAACTGTTTTCCAAGTAATTGATATCCATTACTGGATTTGGACAGAGTAGAAATTTTCTTTATGGTGGCTGGTGCTCTGGTATGCAAAGATAGAGTGCCCTTTTCTCTTGTTAGTGGCTTGCAGAAAAATTATAGTTTTCAAGACTTTGCAGAGACACGAAAGGATTTTTTCAAAGGTTTATACATTTCTCAGAATGTAAAAGAAAAACTATTCCAGAAAGCTGTGACAGCCAGGCCTTTTGTGTCTGATAGAGGACTCAACTGAATCACTTGTGCTGAGAGCATAGCACTCAAGAACAAGTGAGTTTGGGGCACATGGGAGCCATTCATATCAGATGAATTATAGATTGGAGTGGATGACAGCTAAATTTCAAAAACCCCAAAATTCATTAATTCAGCCATGAGGTCATCAAAAGGGGAAATTAAATTCAACATATACCCAAGTTGACAAATTTTTAAAAAGAAATCTGATTTGATGCCAACTTTGTAGTATACGTGGAAGTCAACATTCTTATGAGTACTGAGATAGAGTTCCTTGTTGCTCGATCCTCAAAGTCTGTGTGAATCTACAGAGAAAAATAAGCAAAGTAGAAGTTCATAAGTACTATACTCCCTAAAGTATCAGATGATCAGTGGTGCAAGCACATCTTGAGCATTGGCTTCCCCTCTCCCACTCCAAACCCCAAATTTGCTGGACAACCAGGGCAGAGATATTCCTTTCTGTCCTTCTCTCTCTCTCTCTTTTTCCACTTGCTCAACCTCCTCTGGCTTTCTGTCATTTTTACATCTTCAATTCTTCCTTTTGCCCTCTGAGGCTCTTGAAGCAACTCCCATCTGACTCCCAAAGTTCATCAATATCTATCTTACTTTGCTTTTCCAGGTGTAACTCCCCTATTCCTACTTAAAGGAATGTTTAGACTTTTGTTTCATAGGTTTGAAAAAGCATTTTAAGACCAGAGGATCTTCTTTGTCCTTCCAACCTTTTATTAAAAGAAACATATTTAGCAATCATATTGTTCCATAGGAGGCCATCCCACTAGTCAAAGAAAACCACTCCTTTGACACATAGCGGTAGCACTAGAAATAAATAATCCATTAACATGTTTTAATTGATCTAGAAAGAGCCAATAGGTTTTAGTAGAAACCAAAGAGAATGAGATATATAATGATTCCTATGGAATTATATTTGGACATAATGAAAGCAATAGGCAATAGTTAGGAGCAGGGACTATAGACTCACATTGACAGAGCTCGGTCCTAACATCTAACTCTTAACTGTTTGCATGCTCTTGGGAAATTTGCTTTGAAATTTTCACATGTGAAAATGAGGACAATAATGGTACCTGCTTTGTAGTATTGTCATGAATACATGTGGACTGAATGCAAAATATTGAGAACAGCCCTGGCACATATTAAGCATTCTATTAACTATTACTATTACAATTAAACAACAACAGAAGACTACTATATTCCTATATTTAAATCATCACAAAAAAAATCACAGAGGGGAGCCTGGGTGGCTCAGTCGGTTAAGCATCTGACTCTTGGTTTCAGCTCAGATCATGATCTCAGGGTGGTGAGACTGAGTCCTATGCGAGGTTCTGCCCTGCATATGGAGCCTGCTTGAAATTCTGTCTCTCCTCCCTCTGCCTCTCCCTCCGCTCATACACGCTTTGTCTCTCTCTCTAAAAAAAAATCATCACATAAATATTGAATATAGGAATATGTAAAATTAGAATTTTGTGTAGAGAGTTGATTCAATCCTATGAAAGCAATATCTGACTATCCCCAGCATATGAAGTTGACCCATCTATTTTATTTCAGGATGCACAATTTGTATCTTTGTCCATTCTTGGAATTTTGATGCTTTCTCAATGAACAAGAGAAGAAAAACCATTTCTTTAGAGGCTATTTCTTTTCCTGGGTCTACATTTTTGGGCAAAGTTGAAATACATTGTCTTGAAGTATATGTGGCTTTCATCTGCAAGGGGTACCAGGATAATCTGTTGGCCCCACTAAAGAGGAACAGACCCTGGAATTTCAGGCAGGATTTCGTGGAAGACCCTACATGCTTCTCCTGCTATTTTTCTCAGGCTTACTGCATTTTTAAAGGATTGGGCCACCATTTTTTTCTGTTCTCTTCTCTCTCTGCACCTGTCCTTTCTGTAACCCCCCCCCCCCAATTGTAAACACATAGATATGTGCATACCTGGGGATGTGGTGGGGATGTGTGTGTGCCTGTTGCCATATTCAGTTCTAGTAGATAAGTTCTTTCTGCTAAGGGACCAGTAACACTGATTACACGCGAGCTCAAAAGGTCATCTAGTCAGACTCATTCTGTCAAATAGCACTTCCCACAAACCAAGGAGAACTGTCTACTCATCAAGAAATAGATTTCTTATCTTCCTTTTCTCTTGTACAGAAGAGTATTTTTAGGGGTTCACTCAATCAATGCTGCCAACAGTTAATAAAGAGTGGCATCTTAATAGTAGACATTCTAGACACAGACAGAAACCTCAGTGAAAGAAGACAATGTTTCATTTTGTTTTTATTCAAGGCCCTATGCTCCCTATAAAAAAGGTGAAATCATTGAAGTGGCAAAAACAAGTCTATATTTAGAACGAAGACACACTGTTACTAGTTTCATTTCTCCCATTTCATGGCTTGTAGATTTGATCCATCATTTTTTCAAGTTATTTTTACTCTAAACCACAAAAATAAGAGCCTGGAAGAGTAATTCTGCAGAATTAAATGCCTCGTACAAGGTTAGAGAAAAATCACTGGTAAGACAGAGATTGGAACACTCAAGTTTTACTTATTAAACTATTACTTAAATCACCCAGCTATAATAAGTGAGTCTATATACAGCAGATAAGCAAAATTCCAAGCTTTGCTTAAGCCTGTATCAAGCTTAACAAAGTCAAGAATTTGGGAGATTTCTCTGGGAATTCCTTCTTGAAGTTACTGTTGTCCAATGAAAGTGCTTTTTGTGTCTTTAGCAGAGGATTTGCAAGATGAGTGTGTTCTCTTTTTAGAGTACCCAAGAATGTTAATGTACCAGCTATTGTGATTGATTCATGATTTAATTCTAATATTTATTTCCTCTTTTAAAGAATCTCCATGCTTGTGTCTTAAAAACCCATATGTTTCTAACACATGGTTGCTATGAAAGCATGCCCTTGAAACCTGGATTTCCTGTACAACTATTAAGTGTTGGACAAGACCTTGAAATTAGACAATTGACTGAGTTCAGAGAACTTCTGCCAAATCCATTAGAATTGATTGTCAAAGTTACTTGAAACTGAAGAACATTAGCTTTGTAGCTTGGAGTTGATCCCATTTAAATTTTTTTTAATTTTATTTATTTATTTGAGAGAGAAAAAAAGAGAGCAAGAGTAGAGGGAGGGGCAGAAGGAGAACCAGGCTCCCTGCTGAACACAGAGTCCATGCAGGCTTGATCCCAGGACCCTATGATGGTGACCTGAGCTGAAGTCAGACACCTAACCAACTGAATCACCCAGGCGCCCCACCATTTAAAATTTTAGAATGGCCAATCCAGCTGGTAGTGCCTATTTCAAACAGATGAACAATCATGGGCTATTCATAGCAACTCAGACAACAAGGTGTGGCTACAGAATAGAATGTGAGAGTTGTGCTAAAAACAAAAGGGCCACCAAATATATTCATACATTCTTTCTGATTTAGATATAACTAAGTAAGTGATTATTTATACTCTGAGTTACTGAAAGAGCTTTAGGTTGAATGCTTTTCTGAGAGAAAAGCAATACCCAGAACTAATGCATTGGCGCCATGTCCCATAATGAGGTCAGTTTTACAGGGTGCAGGACTGGCTAAGTTGTCTAGAGAAAAATATCTCTCCATCATCAGGCTGTACTATGTCTCTTAAACAACCACCAGTTATGTAAGTGCTTCTGTATTTTAAACATGAGCCTATATTTTCTTGAAAAGTTAGAAAATAGGGAGATATTGAGACTCTGACAGTTGAAAGTTTAGAGCCATTTTAATAAATTGCTGTATTTCCATGCTTGTTGCCTGCGGCAGAATTTATGTTGATGTATCCAGTACCTAATTCCAACCCTACTCACTCACCTTCTCCTGCTTTATAAGTTGGAAATGTTATAGATTGTCTTTTCTAGTCTCCCTTGTAAGTATGGGTGACAATGTGACACAGCCCTACCCACTGAGATGCCGGTGGTTGTCCACTGGCTCTGCGTGTTCCCATTCCTTTCATCTTGCTTGGTCGACAGAATTAGTGGAGCCACAGCAGCCATAATGTCACCATGAGGAAAAGGCCCGAAGAATCTGAGAGACATTAAGTCCAACCCATTTGAGCAATTGAACCCACACTAATGACTGTCTACTTCTAGAATCTGGGCCACATGAATTTTTAGAACGCTCTCTATTTGCATACATTGATATGCCCTCTGTTCTTTATCCTATTAAATATCACAGTATAACCTCATCATCAGAAGTACTCATCTATTCATTAATTCACTCATGATTTATTAAGTTATAGCATGGCTGAAGTCAGCATACAATATGTGAAAGTAAAATAAAATTTTAATGATGAGAAATAAAAGGCAAAAACAATATAATGGTAGAAAAGTGAAATAACTCCCAAAGAACACAAAACTATGTTTAGTCATTTCAGATAATTTTTAGAGATTAAACAAAAATTTGACTCCAATTTTGCAGCATCCAGCACAAAGGGGTGAAACATGATGAATTATATAATTGAGTGTCCATAAGAGAAAAACTGGTTGCTTAGCAGAAGGCTAACTGCCAGTGACTACAAAATGATAGACATTTCGCCTGTGGATAGTCACAAAGTGGTCATTGTGTACTGTAAAGAACAAAATCTTTAACTATTTTCACAGAGTTACATGTTTTATAGGTTTTCTTCCCCTTGGGCTGTCTCTTAATATATGCTGATGTTATCGTGCCAAATTGCACTTTAACAAAAACAACTTTATAAGTCACAAACAACTTTATAAGCCACCATAATGCAATATAAATTCATGATTCTCTCAGAGTTGGGTTTAATCCAGGGCAGAGCTAATAGTATTTAGAAAGATGGGATGTGAGACTGTGTGTGCTTCAGAAAGTCCTTCTTTGCTAGTTTCTCTCAACTAAAGTTTTGGTAGTATTAAGAAACATCAAGTGACACAATATTTTTAATAAACGTCATTATGAGGGCTTTCCTTGATTCCAAGTAGATAGAATGATAGCATGTTTCTTTTACTCTGGAAGATTACGAATGGTGGCAGGAGCTGTAGAGACCCTTCTAAAGTCATGTTACCCTTGGGAAAATACTTGATAGTGCTGATCGGTCCTCTCATTCATGATGGGTAGAGTAAACTGGTCTGCCATCCCACAGTCCTCTGGGGCTGAGCACACTCCCACAGCGGTCAATCCGAGCCTGATACTCAGCGAGGAGGTGCACATTTTCATCAGAGCTAATCTATCTTAATTTGGGATTTAAAGAATGATGACATTTTAATGAAAATGTTGTCTTTCAGATGGGCCATTTACTTAGTCCTCTTGTATTCTTAATCCATCAGTCTGGATATCTCTGACTTTTACTCTCATTCTTTTTCTTTCTCCTTGAAGAAAATGGAAATCATTCAGAAATCATGATGAAACTGTGGTATATTCATCACTTAGGAATCTGTCTCCAATATCACTTCCAGTTTCTTCTCCTGAATACCCTTCCTTTTCTTCAGTTTCCCTGTTTCCATTCCCACCCCAACCCCTATCCCTGATCCCTGTTCTGTTATCGTACATGGAAAAGCAAAATTAGTAATTCTGTGCTACCACAAATAATAATGCTAGCTAAATTATTGGGGCTTTATTGGGTACCAAAATCTTTTGCCAAGCAATTTGGCACATACCATGTCATTTAAGCCATGTGACAACACTAGGAAAAAGATGACTGCTTTTATCCCAATTTTAATGCTAGAGGAGACAAAAGTCATGCTAAATAGGAGAGTCAGAGTTCAAATTCAAGCTATCTGATCCAGTGCCTTCCATTCTTAAGCACTCTGCTGTCCTCCTTCTAGAAGCTCAGCTGACAGTGAAAGTATAGAACAAAAGATCTTTGTCCTGGTTACCTAGGGATCAGCAAGGAATGCCTTCTTCTAATCTATCAGCAGCCCCTGGTCGCCTCCCCTCCACCCTGACCTACACTCCCAGAATACAGTCTACAGCATGTATCAAATGTTCACTTGGACATTTCTGTGATTATTCAATAGCTAGAACATGGGGAATTTATTTTTCTATGCTTTAAAATTATAATGGCTTCTGGAAAACCACTGATGTGAGGTAGAGGTGATTACACAGTCACTTAGATCAAGAGATTAGTCTGAATGGGAACATGGTATTAAAAGTGAAGGACACATAAGAAATATGATTTTGCTGGAAATCTCTTCCTCAGCTTATAAATGGTGTGTTTGACCCTTGGGTATAATTTATGATGCTTTATTGGAGGCATCAAGACCTAACACCAGTGAGACAAGCACAGGACTGATGGCTAAGAGATGAGGATTCTAGTCTAGTTTTCGCTAGCCGTGTGAGCTTAAGCCATTATCCAGCTTATAACTTTCTGCCCTTTTTTTCCCCACTATCAACTTCATTCATTAGACTATATTTTATGTAAATTATTCAACTCTGCAAATGCAAACACAAAATATTTAACAATTAAGATTTTGCAGTCAGAAAATTCAAAGCAGTTTGACTATCTCAGTTTCAGTGAAGTTTTTTGAATTAATCTAAAACTCATTCTTAGTTCTCTGTCCAGTCAGGTAAGAAGCCCAAACCATTTCTGACTTTGGGTGTATAGAATTTTTCAGAAGCATTCTGAGAAGCCCCAAAATACAGACGGGTAATACTATGTTTCCACGTGATTTTTAAATAGCTAAGTGGAAGTTTTTTCCTCATACTGTTAAAAATCCTCTTCCTCAGGGTTGGAGAAAAACAAAACAAAACATGAAAATCTTCAGACAAAAGGTTAACTTCTTTGAATAAAGGGCCTTTCAGAGAAGTGGCCAAAGATCAGAAGAATAAAGATGCCTTCTCAACCGTTTAATTTAATTCAGCAAGCATTTACTGAGCAACTCCTAGGTATTGGTTATTGTAAAAGCCCCTCTGGGAAATGGAAAGATGAATGAGACATGGCACCCACCTTCTTTAGTGCCCAATCCAGGGAAAGGAAAAGACTCGTGCATACTTTACTGGAAAACAGGGCAGACTGGAATAAGCACTTATGGAAGTGTGAAGTGATAGAAGGCAGGAGGGGGAAAAATAGGTTCTTTCTGACTAGGGCATTTTAGCAGGCTTCACTGAGGAGGAGGGATCATATAATCTGTTCTTTGAAAAATGATAAAGGGATAGAAGGATATTCTAGGCTGAAAGAACTAAAGGAGCAAAGAAATGAAAACAAAAGTGCTGGTGCTCCTTTGTGGAACTGAAAAGACAAGTTGACTGGATTGTAGAGAGTAGGAATCTGCTGGAAGATTCACTTGAGGCTGCTTTTATGAAGGGCACAAATGCCAGATTGTTTGGAATCCACCATGTACAATAGGAAGCAATTGAAGATGATGATGATGATGATGATGATGATGATGATGATGATTTCAGCAATTAACACCTTAAAAGGAAGCCTTTTTTTATAATAAATTTATTTTTTTTGGTGTTCAATTTACCAACATACAGAATAACACCCAGTGCTCATCCCGTCAAGTGCCCCGCTCAGTGCCTGTCACCCATTCACCCCCACCCCCCGCCCTCCTCCCCTTCCACCACCCCTAGTTTGTTTCCCAGAGTTAGGAGTCTTTATGTTGTCTCCCTTTCTGATATTTCCCACACATTTCATCTCCCTTCCCTTATATTCCCTTTCACTATTATTTATATTCCCCAAATGAATGAGAACATACAATGTTTGTCCTTTTCCGATTGACTTACTTCACTCAGCATAATACCCTCCAGTTCCATCCACGTTGAAGCAAATGGTGGGTATTTGTCGTTTCTAATGACTAATATTCCACTGTATACATAAACCACATCTTCTTTATCCATTCATCTTTCGATGGACACCGAGGCTCCTTCCACAGTTTGTCTATTGTGGACATTGCTGCTATAAACATCGGGGTGCAGGTGTCCCGGCGTTTCATTGCATCTGAATCTTTGGGGTAAATCCCCAACAGTGCAATTGCTGGGTCCTAGGGCAGGTCTATTTTTAACTCTTTGAGGAACCTCCACACAGTTTTCCAGAGTGGCTGCACCAGTTCACATTCCCACCAACAGTGTAAGAGGGTTCCCTTTTCTCTGCATCCTCTCCAACATTTGTGGTTTCCTGCCTTGTTAATTTTCCCCATTCTCACTGGTGTGAGGTGGTATCTCATTGTGGTTTTGATTTGTATTTCCCTGATGGCAAGTGATGCAGAGCATTTTCTCATGTGCATGTTGGCCATGTCTATGTCTTCCTCTGTGAGATTTCTCTTCATGTCTTTTGCCCATTTCATGATTGGATTGTTTGTTTCTTTGCTGTTGAGTTTAATAAGTTCTTTATAGATCTTGGAAACTAGCTCTTTATCTGATATGACATTTGCAAATATCTTCTCCCATTCTGTAGATTGTCTTTTAGTTTTGTTGACTGTATCCTTTGCTGTGCAAAAGCTTCTTATCTTGATGAAGTCCCAATAGTTCATTTTTGCTTTTGTTTCTTTTGCCTTCGTGGATGTATCTTGCAAGAAGTTACTGTGGCTGAGTTCAAAAAGGGTGTTGCCTGTGTTCTCCTCTAGGATTTTGATGGAATCTTGTCTCACATTTAGATCTTTCATCCATTTTGAGTTTATCTTTGTGTCTGGTGCAAGAGAGTGGTCTAGTTTCATTCTTCTGCATGTGGATGTCCAATTTTCCCAGCGCCATTTATTGAAGAGACTGTCTTCCAATGGATAGTCTTTCCTCCTTTATCAAATATTAGTTGACCATAAATTCAGGGTCCGCTTCTGGGTTCTCTATTCTGTTCCATTGATCTGTGTGTCTGTTTTTGTGCCAGTACCACACTGTCTTGATGACCACAGCTTTGTAGTACAACCTGAAGTCTGGCATTGTGATGCCCCCAGATATGGTTTTCTTTTTTAAAATCCCCCTGGCTATTCGGGGTCTTTTCTGATTCCACACAAATCTTAAAATAATTTGTTCTAAATACCCCTCTCCCTAGTCCCTGGTACAGCCCCTTCCCTAATGTCATAGAACCTTATGCATACTGATAAAAATAGTGTAATAGTATCACACTGCGTTAAAATTCCCCACTCATTTATCTGTTGCCCTCCTAGGTTATAAGCTCTTTGAGAGCAGGATCCATCAGTTTCTGTATCATCATCATCTGGCTAGTACAATAGGAAACAAATAGTTTTTATTTATATATATTCACGGAATGAACACATGAAAAAAGTAGAAGCCATGTGGTCAGGGTTGTGTTTTAGAAAGAGAAATTTGGTGATCGTGCATAGGATGGATCAAAAAGTGGAGAGTAGTTAGACACAGGGAGAGCTTTGGTGGCTCCCTTGGGAGAAAGAAAGAAGATCCTGAAGTAGGATATTGAGGATGCAATTTGGATAAAATTTGGTGACTTCTTGAGTTTGAGATTAAAGGAGAGGGAAAAAGGGGAATGAAAAGGACTTTGAGTTTTCTAGCTTGTATAACAAGGAGTTGAGTATGCCCTTAGCCAGATAGGGAATAGAATAGAAAGAGCAGGTTTTGAGGACACAGAAGAGAGATGATGAATTCTGTTTGGATTTGGTGAATCCAAGGGGTATCACATCAATGGCTACTGCAGTGTTAAGTCTCTGTCACTTGTAGAAAGTGAAATCAAAGATAAGCAATGGAATTTAATCATTTAAATAATTGTTTTTTGCCTGTAACATGCCAGATGCTTTTCTAAGCACTTTATACATGTATAAACTTATTAAAAGCCTTAAATGATCCAAAAAATTGGATTTTACAGATGAGGGTTAGAGCCAAGATTAAAATCCATACAGAATAACCTGAGAGGTTGTGTTCTTCACTACTCTATAATATTATAATGCAAGAATAAAGGACATTTTTGTTTGTTAAATAATGTGGAAGACTTTGGGAGATGAGTAAAATGATTGGTTTTGGTTCTCCCCAAATCTGGCTATTGAGAATAGACTCAATCTCATTGATCAAAAGGCACGGTGCAGAATATGATGATGCCTGCCAAGTGTAGTGGCCTCTGCACCTGCCATCTTCTACACTGATTAAGTATCAGCAATTAACCTCTACTAGGTCTAGAGAGTAGCTCTTGAATGTGTGTAGCTGGGACTAGAGGACAACCATCCATTGATAAGAATGGCTAAAACCATCTTTTAGTATACCCTTCTACAGGAAGGTCTTCAAAGACTTGAATTGCTGTGTTGTAATTTAATGACTCATTGGCAGCACATATATTCTGAAAACTCAGTCCTCTTCTCAAGGGAAAAAAGATACACACAGAAATCATTATAGTGAGAGAGAAATAGAAATCCGAAATATGTATGTGCTATATGCCTAAGCCATACAAGAAACAAAATTTATTTTCAATATGTAAATACCTGACACTTTTCTGCATATTCTATTAAAAGATCTTGATGGAGGCACTTTATGATACAGATGAAAATCTGCTGACAGTTGTTCTAAAAATAAGCCCAGGCTTTAACTGTTCTGTGTTCCTTAAATTTGGTGAGACATTTTTGCTTGGATTCTGCAGGAGCAATTTAAATGGCTCTGAGAAATGAATGAATTTTAAAGAGAATATAGATTTGCTTGGTTATCAGTCTTCTAAGACCTTAACCATTTGAAACTCGTTTTCCTTAGCTCAGAGTGGGAACAGAAGGGACTTCAAAAGCACATCTTTAATAAAGAATTAATTAAATAGTACTTGAAGAGAATATTTTTCTTCTGGAGAAAAATTTCAACTATAAAAGCCTTGTTGAATCACTGTGTCTGCCCTAGGTAAGCAAACAAACAAGATGAAGGCCACACCAGATCAACATTTTCCTTGTTGTTACAGCCAAAACGGTAAGACCTGTTAAAATATATTCAGACAGAAGTGTAAGGAAAAAATGTTTTATCCCTTCTCAAAGTATTTAAATATTAGAAGAGGCCCAAGAATGGATTGATTCCTTCCTTCTTTTCACCTTCCTTCCTTTCCTCCTCTTTCTGAACATTTGAATGCGTCTTAGGTTGAGATATTGGGGTTGGCACTGGAAGTGCCATAGTGATCAAATCGGTGTTGTTGTAACACCTTTTTCTCTTCTCCCAATCCACTAAAATTTGCATTCTTGCTGGTGTGCTCAGGAAGTGGAATTTCAACCATCTCCAATGGTTTGATTCAGGTTTTCCATAATAGCTTTTGCATTTTAACCAGTTAGAAGCAATAGTATTTCCTGTTAGACATTATGCAAAAAGCTGGCCTTTGTTGTAATCTCAAGTATCAAGTAGATGAAGACTCTCCCAAGATATGTTTCAGTAATTCACCATCCATAATTGAAAGAGAAAGTAAAAATAATGGTAATTGATTCTCATATCAGTTATGACAAAATAATCAGCATGGTTGTATATGTCACTGTTTCCAGAATTGACTTTTCCTTTTTTTCCCCTGACGTCCTTTTATTCTTAAACTTCCTTCATCACTTACCTCTTGGCTGCAAGCAAACCTTAAAGGCTAAGAATTAAACATTACTAGTTAACAAATCAATCACCAAAAGAACTGCTAGCTTCAGAATTGCTGCCTCTGCCCATTCTGTCTTATCTGTTCTACCAACCCTGATTCCCTTTCTCCGTGACAGAGGACAGTGTGGTGTTCTAAAAAGGATTACCCAAAGAACTGTCGCTAGTTTTGAGGTTTGATCCAATGTACACCCACTAACTAGCAGTTGATATTTGTCATATCCTTTGGTTCTCAGTTTCTTCATGTGTTAAGAGGTTGCATCGGGTAACTCTGAATTTGCTTCCAGCTTTAAATTCTTCATTCTTTGCTTTACTCTCTGGAGTACGGCAAAAGCTAAACTCCCTGAACCCTGACCCTCATCTTTTGAGTTAAGCGGCCAGTCTGACTTCCCATTTGAGTAACTTCAATTTTTAGTCTGTCAAACCCAAAACCTCCCTTTAAAACAAATGTGTTGTCCTTACACTCTCCTAAAATACAAATCATAGATAATACAACCTTATTTACACACAACTAAAAATATCAATAAAATCCTCTAAGTAAAACATAAAGGAGAAATTCAAGGAAAAGAATTTAGGGTAAAATAATACGTATTTCAACATGTGAATGCTCAGCCCTCACTACATAAAAAGCATAGCGAAATATTAAGAGGCTTGCAGCAGCTCATACATAGATGTGATAGCTAGAGGTACAGATTGTGACACATCGATATTGATGCAGACCTATTTGATTGATGACTCAAATAGTGCTAGTGGCATGGTTGTTGGTAGGGTGATACGATTTTCTAGAATGCTGAAGAAGACTTAGTAAATTTCGGGGAAGATTACAATCTTCCCTCAAGTCGTATGGCAACTGTGTAACAACTACTTTGTGGGGGTTTTTTTAGGTTATAGGCACAGAACATGGTAAATAGGTTTTTCACTTAGATGAATATCCACAGGAACATATAAAGGTCTTGCAAGACTCGAGGCAACTCATGTGAAGTGAGCCACGTAAGTGTCTTGCAGGATATCAAGCATCCTTGACCTCTGCTTACCACATGGTAAAAGAAGCCACCAACTGCTCTGGAGTAGATGAATAGATTCACTATTTTCTTCAGCAAAATTTCATTGGTTTAAGGCACTTTTCATGATACTGAGCTGCATATTTATTCTCCTTGAGTTTTGACATGAATTTGCTTTGAGCCATCTAAGCTGACAGGAATTTGGCCTCTCTTTTGAGCTCATATGCCCTCGGTGTCTAATATATTAGAGAATCAAAAACACTTGAAGATTAAAAACAAGAAGGAAAGGTGGGGGTATATCCTCCAGTCTTATATAAGCATATATATATATATATTCTCATATATATATAT
The DNA here is from genome assembly GCF_053574225.1 of Canis aureus. Classification (NCBI taxonomy): domain Eukaryota; kingdom Metazoa; phylum Chordata; class Mammalia; order Carnivora; family Canidae; genus Canis; species Canis aureus. The sequence goes on from NC_135616.1 coordinate 25,699,336, forward strand.
ATATATATATATATATATATATATATAGGCCAACAATAACAACAAAGTAAGTTTTTGAGTTCCAATTGAATGGACTGAAACATTATCATTTATACACCAAAGGGAATATGGAAAGGAAAATACATAGTAATATAGAATTGAGAAAGACATATTGAAAATAGTTGGGCCAAGATACACGTTTTGTGGATAGGAAAAGAAAAAACTTTTTTTTTTCTTAATGGAAGAATAAAGTAGAAGCTTTTGCAGATATGTGCCTTCAGCATTAATAAGAACTACTAACACATAGAGTCAGACACTGTTCAAAATGTGTTACCCATGTTAAATCATCTCATTTTCAGAACAGTTCTCATTTTACAGGTGAGAGGTTATAGGTCATACAAGTAGAAAGGAAGACCTAGGATTTGAACCTAGGTATTCTGGGACCGTACCTGTGTCTTCAACCACTTTTCTGTAGTATTGAGGCCTATATGTCAATCAGTTAAAATAGTATTTTAAAATAACATTTTTGCAGAGGAAATTACTTTATTATGGTAATAATAAAGTACCATAATGTACCACTATGAAAGGTTAAAAATAATGTGAGTAAGAGCATGAAAGGTCAGAACAGTTCTTCGTTGTGAAACACTGTCCCACACACATGGGCAGGAAATCAAGCATCTTCAACTCCTGCCCACGAAATACTGGAATTTTGTATTCTAATTATGCAAACAACACATGAATGCATTCTCATGATAAAAATTTCAGATACAGAAGTTTACAGAATCAAATCATCTTCACTTCCCTAACAATTCCTCTCTCTTCCTCAAAATAACACACAAACACACACACACACACTTTTCTAACAAAATCGACTGTGAAGTACATAATTTTTTTTTCTTTTTTGCGCTTCACTTATTCTGGAAATATTTTCATTCCTAAATATATAGACCTATCTAATTTTTAATAGTTGCCTAAATAAACCGTAAATATATGCTGGCAATTTATAAAATCATTCTCCTACTGATTGATAAATTACTTGATTTTAACTTTTTAAACAAAACAAACATGAATTTGTCTTCTTAGACAACCTTCTTCACATTCCTGGCCAACTTTTATTTTTTTTTAGAATGGATTCCTAGAAGGTAATTTCACAGATACTACTAACCTTTCCTCTGAAATGGTTTTTTATATTTATCATACTTTTTTGTTGCCTCTTTTATGCCTTTTAAAAAATTGAACAATTTATTCTGGTCTTTCCCTCTAATGATTCTGAACTTATATATTTATTTATAGTCTAATAATTGCTCACAAATTTACAACACACTTTATGAAGTTAATAATCTTTCATCAAAGTCGAGAGTTAATCAACCTTGCTCTCCCCTTCCCCATAAAAGTCAGAGCACACTTTTCTCATTTTCCTTTTCTGTCCTCTTTACTGGATCCCAACAATGTGCTCAAGGCATGTGCATTACAAGCCAAGGTTATTGGTAATTCCACAGCAGACCTTTCCTCTGTGTGCTGTACTTTTGTCATTCTTATTTTAATGCATTCATCATATTTGAAGTGTCTAAAATTTTGGAATTTAAATTCACGGAGGCCAATTTCTGGGAACTATAACTTACTTTGTAGGGAGAATGATATTGAAACCTGCTTCTTAGGTTTTTTTCACAAGCATTGCATTCTAAAATATTAAAATTAATAGGACTTTCTTAGATTTATTCTTTTTTAAAAATACTTTTGAGTGGTGTTTATGTGACTTTATTGTCATATTCAGATTCTTATCTTCAGCATTACAAGTTTTCTCTATAAATTGTCAGGCCTACTATGTTCGCAAGAAAGAGTAAGATAACAGAAAATTACAGATAGACCTCATTACGTTAAGAATACATCAGATACTCGTATTTTGAATTAATAGTAACATTAGCATGATGTAAAAATTTGTCTAAGCCCCTTACCTCAAGGAGTTTAAAAACCAACACTTCAAAAATATAAAAGGACATGCTTTTGCCCTAGTAGTCATATGGATTTAAGCAGATGTAGCTGGCAATTAGCAAGTGGTTCTGATAGTTCATGAAAGGTTTGACTCAAGGGAGCAGAGGAGAAAATATCTTTTTTTATTCTTTCATTTTTCCTCATTTATCCATGCCACTCTGCTATTATAAAAGCAGCTGCCTGACTTAGATTGTCTCTCTACCTGAGACTCAACAAAAGCACCTGTACCCTCCTTCTACCTACCCCTCCCATGCCATTTGCTGTTCAACAAAAGAGAACATTTTTAGCTTTGACATATTTGAATGCGTTTATACAGGCATTAGAGATATCGTTGTTATAGCAGAGAGAAGAGGGTAAATTGGTATTTGGGTTTTTATTTATTTAATTTAGTAAATGGATAGTACATATTTCTTATATGGAATTGAAAAAGAAACTCAAATTAGATAATAGCCATACTTGATTATATGATAGAATATTGAATTGTTTCCTGGATATAAGCTAAGAATACAGACAAAAGAGGTGTTACAGTAAAGACTTGGATTTGAGAGAAAAGTGTTTATTTTCACATTATGAGTCCAAAGTAAATTTGAAGAAAATATGTACATAAAACTTGGTACTCAGGAGTATTTTATTTGCTAATATTTCTAACCACAGTAAAAGTTCTCTTTGGATCAGTAATAGAAGCTATTTGATCAACCTCCTTGACTGAGACTGTGACAGACTTCACTCATGCCATTTTATAACCCTCTTGTGCAAAGGATGCAACCTCAAAATCATTCTCAATATGCTATAACCACTATTGATTGATCAGCTGTTGTATAGGATAAAAAACCCTTTGCTGTGAATTTATGTTGATTGATATAATAATGAGTAGTATAAAAGAGAACTTGATGGGGCAGAGATTGAATGATGAAGCTCTTCAATACCTGAGATTGGATGAGGTATAACATGAAACTCCAGCACCAAGGCCTAAACATAATTTTCTATCACAAGCTGTTCCTAGGGGTTTTTGTGACATAGAAGCAAAGGAAAGACTTGAAACAAATAGGGCTTATAATGAAAAGATGAACTATTTTCATTAGAAATATCCAGTTTTAACTTAATAATAAGAACATGAGTGGAAAGAAAGAGATGAGAGAGAAGAGCTGCAGGTTTAGTTTTTCAAGGAGAAATCTGGCTAGGATAGAGAGAGAGGGTGTTCAGAGGATTTGAGGAAGTAACTGCCCTCCATATAGAGTATTGCAGATGGCAGTAAAACATAATGCTATATGGCATTCTGTCCTTAAGAGATTGATAGGAATTATTCTTAATACTTTTTTAACTGCCAGACTTTATTTATTTAGACTGCATATTATCTGAACTACAGGTAACCATAGTTATGTGTGGGGTACCCTATGGGATTGTTCCTGACCCCAGTAGATCTTTTAATGTACTTATACATCCTCAGAGATTCGGGGGGGAAAAAAGAAGTAGGTGTTTTGGTTGATTTAAGTTAGGAAGTTAGCAATATATATGCCACTAAAATATGTGGGTAGAAGCATCATTGCAGCTGCCATCTCTTCTACTCATGGGTAGGTGGTACAAGAAATACTAGTACATGGAAGGCATAGATATTGGTATTTGGTATAATTTCTTAGAGGTTATACAAATAATTCATATCACTTTTGCCCACATTACATTAGTAGAACTTGGTCATGGTTGAATCTAAGAAAAGCTGAATTTGTGCTAAATTATAAGTTGGGAAACACAGAAAAAGTATTCAAGATGTAGAGGTAAAAGCACCAACAATCCCAATTTCAGAGATAAACTCAGGTATTCTTTTGGCATATTTCCTTCCAGGCACTTTATCAAAGCACTTTTTATATACTTCAGATCATTCTTTATAAATATTTCTCTTTCCTAAATAGTTTCACTAACCTGTCATATAATTATTTTTCCATTCTATTAAACTACGTATAAATGTAATTTTATTTATTTTTATTTATTTATTTTATAAATGTAATTTTAAATTAACATCTGATATTATTTTATATGAATATAGTATATTCTAGTAATATATTCTATTGTTCTGTATTCTTTTGGTGTTGAGCATTTATATAAAACTTTCCAAATTAGAGAAAAGACTTAGCTATTATAACAAAGAGACCCCCAAGTTCAGTGAACCAAGTAAGGGGTTTGTTTCTCTGGAGTGTGCCACAATCTAGTGGGAGCTAAGCTGTCTTGGTCTGGTAGGCAGTTCTGACATCCTCAATGTGTCTACTTGTAGAATAAAGACATTCTGGCAATCGCCCAGCTTAGAGGAGGGAGAAGGGTTAAGAAGCACTTGCAATTATTTTAAGGGCAAGATTATGAATGGCACACATCACGTCTGCCCACATCATATTAATAGAACTTCATTGGTCATGCTTGGCTCTAAGAAAAGCTGAATTTGCGCTAAGCACTCATATGTCCACATAAGTTCTATTAGTGTAAGAGGAGGGAAAAAGGATATTGAAAGGCATCTAGCAGTTAATTGCATTTTCAAATAGGCTGTTGTGGAAATATCAATAAGTTCAGGAAAGAGAAGACAAGTATAAATTGATGCTTGGTTATTTTGAATATTCTCCTACAATGAAATCACTAAAATTCCTGAAAGAAAAATTCTAAAATGGATTCTATTTTATGCCTCAGTAAATTACTTAAACTGGTATTGATTATTGCCTTAATTAATTACAGGATTATTGCCTCATACTTTGGACTGACTTATAAACTTGATGCTAGTTTCCTAAAGTTAACCTGAAAAAAAAATGACTACTTTTAGATATCCATTGGAAATTTTATGAACTATGAAGGCAATGGCAGTTCACTGATTTGTTAATTTGGAAAAATTGGAGGCAATCTACATTTACAAGTTCATTTCAAGTAATCTAAGGAAAAGTCAAGAATAAGAGGTACCAGGCAGCCTAGTTCAACCTGATTACTTCTGTCTTCACGATTGGGATTTCACTTCTATTAACATAGCTACTATTGCTCTTGGCCTATGGAAGCACTCATATTTGCTGCATCAATCTTGGTTTGTTAGCTACTAGCAATAGTTGTATCATTGTACTTATGGACAATGGAGTTGTATCCAATTGTGCTTAGGGATACAACCATAGCACATATTTTTTTCTTTTAGGGCAGGGTTTTTAAAGATATAAACCTCTGACTAAAGAGATTTAAGAGTGCAATGAATTGGAATGTGTTGTCAACATTAATTTACAATATATAAATGACAAAAAGTTGCATCTACTTTATGTCATCTTCAAAAGATGTTTTCCTTATTTGAATTACTTTTTTGACTAGTAAAATTAATTGTTGCTATATGCTTTCAGAACTTCTTGCCAACATAGTCACTATATTTTATGAATCCTAAATCAAATGACAAATCTGATAAATATCACTCTGATTTTTGAATGGTTATTATGAGAATCCTAAGTATTAACATCGAATTGCTTTAAATATTACACTTGGTGAATCATCTTTGTTGAATATAATAATGCATAGAATTGAAGCTATCCAAGAAAATGTGGAATATCTAATTGCTATGTTTTTTACTTAATTATTTCTCCCTGTATAAACAAATGACATGACAGAGCTCATATAATATAAATAATTTTTAAAAAATCATGAACAGAAAAATAGAAAAGTTGAGGAAAGGAAGAGAATAGATCAGACGAGATCGGGTGCATTCAGGGTGGTATGGCTGTAGACAAGGAAGAGAATAGAGCATAAAGATGCAAGCCATGAGATTCTAGATGATGGTTGAAATTAGTATTTGTTTCTAATTTCCTATTGACCACAGTGAAGAAAGAAACATTATCGTTTGTATGATTTCCATTGTGCAAAATGTAGAAAATATGCTGAATCTCCATGGAAAGAGAAGTTTCTTACCTGGAACATAGTCTTATTAGGAACCTGGGACACTCAGATACAGCGAATAGACAGTGATTTTATTAATATCCCTGCAACATATGTATTATCAGATTCCATAAAATAATACCTGGTATTATCTTTCAATAATATTTATATGGCACCAAAGTATGTAACTAAATAAAAGAAGGTCTGTGGGAAGCCAAGATGATATGACCCAAGGATATCCCCTTCTGATAGGCTGCTTTAATCCACAGAGAAGATCTAGGTCATTTAGGCAAAATCTAAACTCTCCACACACACCTAAAAATAAAACCCCATAGACTTCATATCCTTCCATAAATACTTCTCTAAACCAGGTTTAAAAAGTGTTGGACAACCAAGAGTTTGAGATCTAATTATGGTCATTGTACAGATTTAGCATAATAAATAGTTTCATTAGCCAGATTGTTCCTTGAAGGCAGGGTCTTCATCTTGTACCGAAACTTGTCTGCTGAGTACCTACTAGGCCTGCTCAGGAGTATGACTGGCTTCAATGAAATGAACATTCCTGTGTGTTATGAAAAATAGATTATGCACTATGACATAATATCCTCCAGTGCTGAGAACCAAATGGGACTTTAAAGTATTATAAAATGGTAATCTTTTTTTTTTGGCCCTCAAACACCATAGAAATACCTCTATAAAAAGTTTAGTTTTGAAACAAAATTTCACATATGCCAAACAACACAGTTTCTAAGTCAGGTAATGATATCAATGTGATAAACATTACTTTGATTTTAAGTACTTTCATTTCATGACTTCTTATCATGCTACTCCAATTTAAATCTTATAAAGGAAAATATATATATTTACAAGGACCATGTATTGTATTACTAGCAAAATTTCACATAGTATAATGATGTCAGTGTTCAAAATATAGATATTACAAAATATCTTTAATTATCCATTTATTTATTCATTCACCAAATATGTTCTGAGCAACCACCCATCATATGATACCACAGTAAACAGACCAGATAAAATCTGATCTCAATTTTGTACTAGTGAAGACCAAATCAAACAAGTAAACAAAATATGTAAACACATGCACACAATGTTTGGGCACTGATAGATTTTTTTAAAGTGGCAGAGGGGGCAGGTAGGATAGAGATTGACCACAGGCACTATCCAGGAAGTAAATAGGAAAAGACTTGCAGTGCAGGGACCTAAGTAAAAAGTGAGAACAAATCATCTGAATTTATGGGAAAAGAGTATTCATGAGGAATCTGTATTTGTGAGAGTTCTTAAAACAAGAAAATGCTTGCATTTTTCAAGAAACAGAAAAGCAGAGTAAACAAGAAGAAAAGAGTGAAAAGAAATGAGCATGGAACAAAGACCATGAGCAAGTTCAGGTAGGACCTCACAGCCATTGTAAGACATTTGGATATTTTCTCAAAGTGATAGGAAACGGTTGAAGAACTGGAACAGTTGATTGACATGATCTGATTAATATTTTTAACTCAGGCTATTGTGTGAGAATCGACTTTAGGTTAGGCCATGGGCAGAAGTTGGGGAGAGAGGGCAAAGTGGAGAAAAGGGACCAATTATAAGTCTGCTTTCAGATTCAAGTGAAAGATGATAGTGGGTTGGTCTAGAGTTGGAGTAACAGAAGCTATGAAAAGTAAAATTCTTAATATATTTTGAATATAAAACTAAATGATTTATTGGTAGATACGGCATTAGCATATGTAAGAAGGAGAAAAGTCAAATGATTCTTCAAGGTCGGAGTAACTGGGTGATTTTCTGAGATGAAAAAACTGTAGAATGAAGAAACTTAAATGCATATTACTTAGTGAAAGAAGCCAAACTTAAGAGACTACATATTATATGATTTCAACTGTATGACATTCTAGAAAAGGCAAAACTGTGAAGACAGAAAAAAGATCAGTGATTGCCAGGGGTTGGGAGTGAGGAAGAATAAATAGGCAGAGTACAGAAGATTTTTAGGGCAATGAAAATACTTGATACAATATTATAATAATGGGTATATGTCATTAGACCTATGTCCAAACCCATAGGATGCACACCACCAAGAATGAACCATAGTGTAAATTATAGACTTTGAGTGGCTATGATATGTCAGTGTAGATTCATTGATGTAAAAAATGTCCCACTCTGCTGAGGGATGTTGATAATGGGGAACACTATGCTATGTAGGGGCAGGAGGTATATGAGAAACCTCTGTACCTTCAATTTTGTTTTGAATCCAGAACCGCTCTTAGAAAATAAAGTCTTAATTAAGATTTTTTTAAGTAAATATGGATTAACCCACAGAAATCTCATTCAGTAGGTCTACTACAAACATAAAACACAAACAAAATAACAACAATAAATTATTGGAAAAGCTGGATGGCTAGGGAGTTGGTTGGGAGATGTTCAATGTTGAACATACCAAATTAGAAGAACCTATTAGTCATTCAAAGATGACATTTGGCAGCTATATATACAAACTTAGGTTTCTAGGGGGGTGTATTAGACTAGTTATAAACTTTAGAAATACCTTCCTCTACATGCTATTTAGAGGTAGGATACTTGATGAGATCATCTACTGAGTGAGTGTGCTTAGAGAAGAGAAGGAGCTGATTATGGGATTCCTAGACACACCACACATACATATCATAACCAGGAGCTACACTTAGCAGAGTCTGAGAAGCCAAGAAAAGTGAGGAGGGTACAGAACTGAAGGATGCATTTCACAAGGAAGTATGTATGCCCAGTGCTGTTTAAAATGTTGGCTATGGTGAAAGCTGGAACTTGACTGTTGAGTTTGGGACCACAGAGTTTACCGACAGTTAAGGGTTGTTTCAGTAGAGTGTGGAGGTAGAAGTATAATTATAGTGACTTAAAAAGGAAAGGAAAAGGAAAGAGCAAATTTGGGGTTATGCTATAGAGTGGAACCAGAAAATGTCAGAGTAGCTGGAGGGGGATATACAATTAGGGATATTTGTGGGGTTTTTTAGAGGTAGATTTATTACTTATGTTTCTTTGTAAGCTTATAGGAATGATCTCATTGGAGGAAATTTATTTTTAAAGATTTATTTATATTAGAGAGCAGGAGGGGCAGAGGAAGAGGTAGACAGAATCTCAAGTAGATTCCCCGATGAGCACGGAGCCCAACACAGGGCTCAGTCTCACAACCCTGAGATCATGACCTGAGCCAAAATCAGGAGTCAGACATTTACCTGACTGTGCCACCCAGGCGCACCTTAAGAGGAGGAAATCATTAGAAAAGAGAATAATTGCAATAACAAAATCCTGGAGGCAATAAGGGCTGGAATCAACTCCAGTTTGAGGTAGTGATTCCAACAATTTATCCACTATAATGGGAAAGGAAACGAATTATGCAGCTATAGATGCATCTGGTTTGGTAGACTTGGTGATGGAAGAATGAGAATGTTGTTTTCTTCTGGTTTGTATTATTTCACTAGAATAAAAAGCAAATCAGTAACTGAAAGAGAGGCTTGGGGAGAACATGTAGAAGTCTGGAGGAGAAAGGAGATGGGGTTAGATAGCCTTCCTATGTAGAGGTGACAGTTGGTCAGGGAAAAGGAGCAAGATTGCTGGGCAATATGGAAAGCCCATTCATAGTTATAACTATAGTTTTAAAGGCTAAAATCTTTAGCAAATAAAGGAAGCAGATGAGTAGATACTTGTACCAGGAAAGGTGTTACATGCTATAATCTAAGAGAATGTGCTTCAAGGAGGTGGATTGGTTTGTTTGTTTTTAAGGAGGAAAGTTAAAGGGCTAGGAAGAAAGAATAAATTGTATATTTGCTGAAGCCTGGGCCCAGAATGAATATATGTGTTCTCACAGGATAAGCATTTTAGTTCAAGAAATGAACTAAGCTTTAAGAAGGTGATCAGAACATTGATAAAAGAGGTTGGTAATATACAAGATTCTGCTGGTGATGTACACAAAGGAAGAATCTAAGGCTCACTAAGTAGTAAGAGGTGAGACTAGAAGATGTCTGTTCTGGAGAAGAGGGATGACAGGAGCCATGGACTTCTGGTGGGGATGAAAGTAAAAAGCTGTAAGGTGTGGGGGACATAATTCTGACAGTCAACTAGAGAAAGGGGGTAAGCAATCCTAATTAATGCCTCCTCCTTGAGAATAAATAAATCATAAGAAGTTTGTGGCACAGGGAGACGGAGAATCCAGAACAGTGGGGAAGGGGCAGAGGAGGGTGGTGGTTTCATGGGAGTGCCCAGAAATCTGTGGGTCTCTCCTTCAGTCTAGCTGTGAGCACTGTCTTGTTTAGGCTGCAGGACATGAAGGGGAAGAGAACTTACCAGGAACATGAAGAAAATTTTTCCAATTTTTAGTTCTATTGATTTCTATTCTTTTCTTTGCGTTATATTTTAGAAAATGTCTTTTGATCATACAAATCTAAAATGCTACATATTCACTTTTATCATTGTAATTTACCACTGAGAACCCACCATTGAACCCAAATAGTCCAACTTCAAGTTGCTTTGGTGATTTATTGTAGAGATTTCCAGCTCCCTGAATTGAATCTCATGGAATTCATGAAAATCCGGGAGACACGCATCTCTACAGTGGTAATACATTCTTTCCCATGGACTGTTTTTCTTTTTAAAAAAAGATTTTATTTATTCATGAGAGACACAGAGAGAGAGACAGAGACACAGGCAGAGGGAGAAGCAGGCTCCATGCAGGGAGCCTGACGTGGGACTCGATCCTGGGTCTCCAGGATCATGCCCTGGGCTGAAGGCGCGCTAAACCGCTGAGCCACCTGGGTTGCCCCTGTTTTTCTTTCTGACCAGAATGCTGCTTTGGTTTTATGCCTACTTATTAATGTCTACATAGTAATTCACTTCTGATAAAGTACAATCTGCATTGCAAAGTGTTCTGCTTAACATACCCACCAGTTGAGGCAAAGGTGGAATCTGAGGTGTGTGGATGATTCCTAATGTGAATCATTACTTGATTCAAGTTACTGATTCATTCAAGTTGCTGAAGAAATGTCCATAGACTCTGAAAATTCTGCTTTTCTTCTATAAATAAGTGTGAAATTAAGAATTAAGGTTGGGGAGATATTGTCACTTAAATGAGTGTTAGACTTTGGGGGTTCACATATGTATGTCATATTTTTTTTAATTTTATTTATTTATTTACGATAGTCACAGAGAGAGAGAGAGAGAGGCAGAGACACAGGCAGAGAGAGAAGCAGGCTCCATGCACCGGGAGCCCAACGTGGGATTCGATCCCGGGTCTCCAGGACCGCGCCCTGAGCCAAAGGCAGGCGCCAAACTGCTGCGCCACCCAGGGATCCCCTGTCATATTTTTAAATAAAAATGGAAAGGGCACTTGGGTGGCTCAGTTGGTCAAGTGTTCAACTCTTGATTTTAGCCCAGGTCATGATCCTCAGGTTGTGGGATCAAACCCCACATGGGCTCTGCACTCAGCATGAGTCTACTTGAGATTCTTTCACTCCGCCCCTGCCCCCACTTGCACATGTGGATGCTCTCAATCAATCAATAAAATATTTCAAAAAAATTATAAATGGAAAAGTGGACACAGGGTTACCTACTAATAAAAAGGAAAAACTAACACCTCTATTCACCAACATTTCATTAAAGAATTGGTATTTTCACAATTTAAAAAGTGACTACATTTCACATTATGAGAAACATATCACATTGCCCTCATTTTTTTCTTCTTTCTCTAACGTACTAACAAAAACCTCACCACAAATCTGTAACAAGCTGCAGACCAGAGGTAAACTGAATTAGCTGACCTCTTAGCCCTTACAAACATGATATGCCATGATATTATTTAGTGGTATGCAAAATTGTGCATTGGTTCTCTATTACTCACTCTGCTTCATTAAGCCCACTTAGAGTTTCAATAAAATTTCCAGAAATATTATTAGGATTGATATCTTCATGTCTCCGTCTATACTTTCCTTGTTGTAGTATCTTAAGGTATTGCTACCAGATCTCATATAGCAGTTCAGACTCTTCAATGTAAATATATATTTTTAAAATATAATAATCTGGTAAAAACACTATGGTGATCGTATTGAAAGAAAATGACAAATCATGCATAATTTCTTACTTTAATATTTCCTCTTTAGCATATTTCCTAGTACTTTTGTGAATAGGTTTACATTTTTGCATGTTGTAGCCATAATGTACATGAGCACACCTTTTAGCTCAAAGTATATGTATAATGAGATAGGAAATCCATTGAGTCATAGATACTCATGTCTATACAATACAGAAAAGATCTTCAATTTCAACGCCATCAGACAGACACTTGAGTTTTCTTGATAGCCTTATCTCAATGTGCCTAGTGATGAGAAATTCAGTATTGCTCCATGAAACCTATTTTATTATCTGCTACCTCTACAATTAATTTTTACTTTTCACAAATATAGCTTCCACATCTTTTTCTTTTTTCTGGACTTGCATCACATAGATGAACTCGTTGATTTTTCACGTAATGGCTTTTCAACCTCATATATCATTCCTCTTCCCAGCTTGTTTCCAGGCTCAATATTTTCAGATCTTCAGTTTGTATGCTTATCATTTCTATAGGTTTTCAAACCCTCTCATTGGTCTGTATTCTTTCCATAAAATGTCTTCCAACTTGTTGGTTTGACACTGACTCAACATAGGAACGGTTTAACCAGCACTAAATATAACAGAATTAACACTTTACAATTCTGTGTATTGTAATGCAGCATAAGATCTCATTTTATATCCTTTTTTTCCAAGCACATTACACTATCTATGGCTTATGTTGATTTTATATTCAACTGAATATCTTCATATATTTTTCACAATTTTCCACCTGTACATTATTCTATACAGCAAAGTTAGGTAAAATTTGACTCTTCAATTTCCCTCTTTCCAACCTGTAAATATTTAGATCTCCCTGCTGTGGGTCTGTATATCTCCTAGGTTTGTTCCTTCTTCTAATTGGGGTAGTTGTCTTTCATGTCCAGCTATGGATGAACTGACCATGATGGGGTTGAGAGGGAAGGAATATGCATGCCACAAATAGTAGTTCAGTTACCTCCACATTACCAGAGATTCATTCGTCAGTGTCATATAGATAAAATATTCCAAACTATTTTTTTCCTTTCCACACTACTCTTGTTATTTTAAAAATTTTCTGTAATTACCTATGTATGCAGAATTGTGTTAGTGCTATGGGCTATTAAAGTAATTTGTGGGGATCCCTGGGTGGCGCAGTGGTTTAGTGCCTGCCTTTGGCCCGGCGCATGATCCTGGAGACCCAGGATCGAATCCCACGTCAGGCTCCCTGCATGGAGCCTGCTTCTCCCTCTGCCTGTGTCTCTGCCTCTCTCTCTCTCTCTCTCTCTGTGACTATCATGAATAAATGAATAAATAAATAAAATCTTTAAAAAAAAAAAAAGTAATTTGTGAATAGATTTATTAGATTCTGCTAAACACTATAATAAACCCACCTTTCTACCAATAATATGTGCCACAATTACACAAAAGTAATTATTGATTTTAATTTTCAATTATTGATATATCAAGACTTAAATTCAAAATCCATTGTGCCTTTATTGACTATATTAATATTTATAAATAGTTCTCGTTTAAATTTTATACACACACACACACACACACACACAAGGTTGAAGAAATTTCTGTTTCTCCCCTTAGAGCTTACAGAGGGGCTCTGTCAGGCTTTGGGAAATTCAGATTAACTTAATCCATTGTGTTTTCCCACCTAGTGGCATTAAGAAATGAAGCCAGTTTGCATTGATTTTTTTTTTCTTTAGCAAGCCCTTCCTGTTCCTCATCACCATCTCTTCCCTGATGAAACTTCATAAAATATCGATTTGATTATGAGATTGTAGTAGAGTCAAAAGTGATCTATTGACCACTTATGTCTGACATAACAAAAATAATAATCTGTGTTATTGATTACTTGGACCACATTTATTGACTGATTATGTTGTAAGTAGTTTTCATGCATTATCTCACTTAGACCATATGATACCACTTCATCATTACCCCCATGTTGTAGATAACAAAAATGAAACACAGAATGGTCAAGTATGCCCAAGGCCATAGAACTACCAAATGATGGTGCTAGAATTTAAAACTAGATTGAGTCCAGATTCTAAATTTTTAAAAGTATGTCTTCCTAGCATTTCAAAGTCCCATATATGGCCCAGGAATATCTGGGCCATATATGGGATGTACAGGACCACAGATTATTACATGGGCAATACATAATTGCTTTGCAAAATTATAATGGTAATAAAGGACTTTCTCTTTAGCAAAAACAGTATACCCAATATGTGTAAAATAGCATGAGGTTCTAAAGGCAGCTGGAATTCCATAGAGCATTGTCAGCACCTCATGTTTGTTCTTGGCTAGGAAAGCTATCCCAACCAAAGTACTCTGTCCACTTTGTAGAGTAATTATACTTGCACCTGTAACTAATTCTTAAGGAAGTTAAACAGCATGGCGAAATCATCCAGAAGAAGAACGAGAGTACTGCTTCTTGCCTTGTGCTCTTATACTGCTCGCCATAGAACACAGTATATGAAAACACGTGGCACAATGTCTGGAACTTAACAAGCCCTGAAGGAATGTTATTAATTCAATCATAATATTGGTACATTGGACTTGGAAAGTATGGGCAATATAGGACAACAGAATATCCCGCAAAATGAAAACATCACATAAATACTGTGTGTGTACACACCTACAGATACTTGGAAAGTAATACTTGGTTGACCAAAAGTGTTCTTCAACATTATGGCAGAGCCAGTAGACATCTGGGAAAGCATAAAGATTAGAAAAAGTAACCTGAGCTGCAGTAATCAGGATGGAAGGATGTGAGGGAAAAGGGGCTTTTTTTTGTACAAAATTTCAAGACCAGCTGTTAACTTCAAGAGGTGGTTGCAAAGAGTGACAAGTGTGAAAGTGATAGAGTCTCTGACATAAAAAGCCAGCTGGTTTTGTGAGTACAGGAAAATATTAACTGTGCAAAGTAGAAATGAGAATACTTCCTTAAGAGATTGTATAGCTTGATATTTTCTAGCCACTAACCACATAGAAACCATCATCAGGAACATCATTTATAGGTACAAAGATCAGCAGAAGTGGGCAAGACTGGGAGTTTTTCATGTAAATCATGCTATACTCCAGTTTACATTAATTTAAAAATACATAGCATACATTAATGTTATCTTGTATATATCCTGTTCTGTTATCATATATATATCCTGTTCCAATTCCATGGTTAAGTAGAAAAGAGTTTTTTTCTATGACCATAGAAGCTCTTTTCTATAACCAAAGTCTGTTGATGTAATTGAGCAGTATTAAGTGGGTTTCAGCAGGCACTGTCCATTGAAAGGAGATCATTCAATGTTCAACTACCTAAACAAAATCATATATGGGAGCTTCCTTTGGTCTTAAAACAGACCTAGAGAGGAAAGTCAAGGAATGCAGTCTTAATGAAATTTTCCATTTAATTGTGAACCTTTTATGGAAAGTTCAAATGCTCAGTTGATATATCAGAATTTTAAATTAGAAGATGTATATATTTATAATTACATCAACAGCAGTGTTTTATTTAGAAAATTAATAGCCATTTTTCATAGCACTTTTGGAAAGTAGTCATGTGAAATGGAGATATCCACCTATGCATTCATGAGAAAGTGTCTAGTAGTTGAGTGGCCACAGTAATTACTCTAACTCCACCAGGCACAAAGAGAGTTGGGTCTTCAGCGTTGAGTAGGATGCCTGAAGACTTGCAATGGGTAAAACTTATGGGTAATAAATGCTCAATGTCTAAAAGAGCCTTTAGGATAGTGTCAGAGCACTTAGTACTGACTGGGTTCTCCAGGCTTGCAGATGCTGCCTCAGCAAAATGTGGTTGTTGTTGAGTACTGTGATTCTGGCAGGTAGCAGGTACAGTTCAAGGGGAGCCATCCTTCTCCAGCAGGATTCCCTACAAAGTAAGTGAGAAGGCATAGATGCAGAGTCCTGCCACAGGAAGGGAATAGGTAAGTCCTTGCTTGGTAGGATACTAAACTTATGATAGAGCTTGTTGAGGGCTAATGGAAAGGGAACATTGTTAAGGAGACAGATAGCCAGTCAGGACCAGGTATCTGATTGGCAGTAGAGGTGATGGTAGTGACATAAGAAGCCCTGCAGTCTGGCTCTCCAGAATGGAAGTCCAGATGAATCTTGAGTCCATTTGGGGTAGAAGGGAAGAACCACCGCACAATGCTGCAATGGAGGACAAGCATAGCTATGAACCCAAATTTGTATTCCTGCTAGGATATCCACTCCATAGAAGATTGTTAACAGTTTTAACTGTCTTATGTGTTATATTTTTCTTATGTGTTTCCTAACGTGTGATAAACTCAACCAGGTACTATAATAGTTAAAAGCGAAAAAATGCATTAGTTGGTTTTTAAATGTAGAATATATACCCTAAAAAAATAGATCTAACCATTTAGTTTCACAGTAGCATGTAAAAACATTGGCATGGCTGGGAGAGTACCTTTATTCTACCCTCCTTGTGTAAACAATATATGTAATAAAATGTCACATATACAGGTTGGAATACTACAGCTTTCCACTATCTGGTAGCCTCAATCCTCAACTCTAGGATTTCCTGAATTGCATTTAATAATACAAAGTTTAAGAAATTTTTTTTGTTGTAAGTGGCAATAAGTAGTGTTTAGTGCAGTTTATTCAATTCTGTATAAACTGTTTTTCTTTTGTCTAGTAAGAAAGAGAAAATAATCTTACTGGTTTCTCATACTAGATTGTGGAATAAGGTTAATAGTTCATGGAGTTAGTTTTTTCTGTGTCAACACTATCAGTAAGACCTTAGGCCTTAAGTGTGTAGCCTTCTCAAAGCATTATGTGCAATACATTTATTCAGAGATCACTAATTAAGAATTTACAGATGCTCAGCTCTGTACTACATATTATGGGAAGAATTTTTAAAACACAGTGTTCCTGTCAATTTGCCACAGAAGCATAAGAAATGCCAGAATGGGGATCCCTGGGTGGCGCAGCGGTTTAGCGCCTGCCTTTGGCCCAGGGCGCGATCCTGGAGACCCGGGATCGAATCCCATGTCAGGCTCCCGGTGCATGGAGCCTGCTTCTCCCTCTGCCTCTCTCTCTCTCTCTCTCTCTCTCTCTCTGTGACTATCATAAATAAATAAAAAATTAAAAAAAAAAAATAGAAATGCCAGAATGCTTTCAAAAGTTGTTGTGAGTGACCAATAAGCAAAACGTGGGTCTCCCCTGCCCCAGCAATGGGAATAATTCTTCTCAGGTTTTCGTGTTCCCTCCTTCTGGTCTCTGTCTATCCAAGGCATGAATTTCAGTTCATCCTAAGTGAAAATTTGGGTTTATTATTCTGTGACTATGTATCACTGATACTAGCTAATTCACATGGAGATTTGTCCTATATCTAATTTATATGGAGCTCTGTCCTACATAAATTGAGCCCAGATAACCTAATACTCTATCTTCACTCTAAAGCATTCATGGCTGATCCTATCCAGCACTCTGCTTCAGTCACTGAGACCACCGGCAGTGTCCTAATACATTGGTTTATTTTAGCAAACCAGAGAATAGCTTCCTTTCTTCACATTCAGGGATATCAGGAGCATGTCCTTACTTACCCATCTAGACAAGATCACCACTACCAAACTCAAGATTTCAGTAAACATTGTCAGTTAACTTTGTTTTGTAATTCTGAATTAATCATGCCCCTTTCATAGGGGAAGAGCCTCAAAGATTGCCATTGGATTCAGATGACCAAAAGGAGCTAGGATGGTACATGACTTCCAGCCCCACTTATTCTATATTAATAAATATGCCAGTGACACATGAATCACACAAGTTCCATTTCCCAAGAAACTTCAAAACTCAAAACATAATTGATGCATCAAACATTATCTCACAAACATCAAGGGAGCACTAAATCTTTAAAGAAAGCTACAATGATTTTTTGTGAGTAAATTGTATCATTTAGGGAGGGACAGTAGGGGAGGGGAAGTTCAGTCATTACCTAGTAATTACTCACCCTTATTTCATTGAATTTTCATATGATTATAAATTGGTTATTATGATATTATCTAAAATGATACAGAAGGAATAACCATAACACAAATTACCGTATATTGGTAATTTACTACAAATACAGACAATTTTACAAAGAGTAGATTTTTTATAGTAATATTTTGAGAGAAATTTTGTGCCTTTTGTAAATTTGATCATCAGGCCTTGTCACTCATCAGCAAAATAAAAACATATATATTTCAAAAACAGAGGACCTATTTTTATCTCATAGTGACAGTTGTTAAATTATTAAATTTCTAACTATACCAGGGAGCCTTGGTCAGCCTGTCATCTTCTTGCCTTTACTTTCCCTCTGCTCGCATCAAGAAGAGTTATAAGCAGCAAAAATTGATCTTCCTATGGATTTTGCTCTGAGCTGCAACCAGCCAAGGTATTATTCTATTGTATGTGTCACTGGAGTTGTCCTGGGGGAAGTCTTACACAAGGCAGGAATTACTCTGTGCCCTGAGCTGTATTCATAAGGCCTTACTCAATGAAAATTGCAAGCTGCCTTGATGCAGACAAGTTTATGAAAGACATCATTATTATTTTTCAAACTACATTGGATTCCTAGAAATGCACCTTACTTTCCCATAAATGACTTGTTTTCACTTTTTTCTTCACCAGAAAACAAAACATTCCTGCTTACATCAACTGTGTCCTTCATTTATAGATACAAGAGGACAACCTGAACATTTGAAAATCACTTCTAAACAGACATGGAACTGAGCTCAAATGACAAAAGTTGGTTACATTGTTTAGAAAAAGACTATTGGATATTATACCTCGACTTTAAGAATATGATTTTGAATATATCCAAGGTACAATATATGTCTATGTATTGGATGAATTTTGATCACAGCAACCAAAGTGTTAACACAGCCAGTACCTTTCTTGGATGGTTTTGAGATAAATCTAAAATAAACTTAACTAAATATGATTTAACAAAAGATTAAAGAAGTATCATATAAAAATAGTTGAATTTTAAGGAGAGAGTAAATATTTTTGGACATTGAGGCAGCCTTTTGCCTCCCATTTTCTTGAGGCTTGGGGGATCTATCCTTGGATTAAAAATCAGTGGAGACTTTGATTTTCCTCTTTTAAAGAATGATCGCCATGTCTTCTACTCTGCTTAGGTGTATTTCTCCACTATGAATTTATCAATTGGACATTTAATTAAGAAGGGATGGCTTACTTTGCCTGAAAAAACAGGACTGCGACCTCTCTACCTACAGACTTGCCTAAATTCGTGGACTTTGGTTATTCACATAGGTAGAGGTATTACCCAGACAGGGAACCAGCCAGAGCTACGAAGGGAAAGTATCACCATGTTACCGACTTGGGTCCTTGGGGCTCTCCAAATAATAGAAATTGAGGCAAGAAAGAATTCCAAGCAAGTCTTTTTGGGGAGGCTTATGCTCCAGTACAGGGAAATAGCACAAAGAAAGGGTTCTTTTTGCTGGTTTTCTAAAAAAAAAATAAAAAAAAAATACAAAAGGCCAGGGAAAGTTTTTAAAGAGACTGAGGTGAGAAAGGAGTGACATCTAAGCCCGTAGAGGTAGGAGAGACACAGAAGGTTGGGTGTGCAGGCACATTGGACAAGAACCTGCTTAATCGTGCATCACAAGTCTCATTAGCATGTTAAATCTCCACCATGGGCATGATTTTTATAAGAGAGAATGTCAGCAAAAGATCAACACTGGGGTCCACCCTAGTGCAGACTGTTTTGATCCCCTCTTTACCAGTCTCGTAGTCTAATCTCCCTTAGGTAGGCATTCTCCTTTCACATTCCTGCAAGATCTGCAACTCAAGGGGCATAGGGTTTTAGCTATGAAGGAATACAGGGTCAGGGTTGAGAGGACTTGAGTCTAATCCCTGCCCTCTCTCAACCAGGTCATCCAAAGAGGGAAGATCTGTCTCTCTTGGACTGAATATTTTTACTTTTTTTCCCAGTAGGAACAATCTAACTTCAAGAAGACTTGATGGTGATTAACATTATGCAGGGCATTTTATCACTGAAGCATTTTTTTCAGTGTTTAAAAATAAAGAATTAAAAGGAAGATATCAAATGATTTAAAATATCAAACCATGTGCTTTGATTTCAAAGAATTTAGAGAAATACTCATTATTTGATCATGCCCATGGCACTTCCCTTCCCTGACATCAAGTTCTGGACTAGACCTAGGTTAATCTCCTGAACTCCCAAGCGTGTAGAGTCCATACTGATATTTGGCTCTACCTCCTGCTTCCCTGAGGGCTTTTACTGACTCCTGAGCAAAAATACCTTCAGACTTTAACAGAGGCATTCTCACGCTGTTAATAGCAGGGAGCTGCCTGAGGATTGTAATTCTCCCTCTGTTCTTTTGAATGACAGGCCAATTAAAACCATTTTGCCTTGGAGGAGCTATTGCCAGATTGGAAACAGGAAGCAAATTCTGGTCCACTTAGATTTTTATATTTGAACTCTTGATTCCTATCGAGTCTCAACAATGATCATGAGGATGATGCTAATGACAATTCTTAACAATCTGATTGCGCTGTGGTGTTTCTTTGAGCCCTGATTCCCACCTTAGTAAGTGGCACCATCTATCTGCCTTCAAATCTCTTCCAAGTCAGAAGCAAATGTGATCTCAGAGCCCCTCCCTGTAGATTTGCCTTCTGATAAATCCTTCAGACTGTTCTCTCTCTGCTCCCACTTCCAGGATAATCACCAGAGCCTGGTCACTTCTTTCTTAGAAGTGCTTGTCTTTACCTATCTGCCCCTCCATGATCTGTCCACACTGGACCCAGAGGGATCTTTCTAGAACATTAGTCTTACACCAGTATCTTCTCTAAATCCAACCATAGAGGGGTGCCCAGTGGTTTAAGGCAGAACACGAAGAAGCTTCAGTGTAACTCAGAGCCCTCTAGGACCTGGACCCATACCTAAGCCTTGAATTTCTCTAGCTTTGTTTGCACTAGCCTAGCTGCAGGGGTGCCTGGAATCAGCACTGCTTATGTTGCTCTGTCCCACAGTTACATCCCATTTATAATTCAGTCCCAACTCAGCCACCTTTTCTTTTGCAAATTTTTTTCTGCCCTCAAAGTGAGTGAGATGCTCCTTTGGGCTCTGTGGTACTCAGTGCACACCTTTGTTCTAGAACGTGTCACAATGTACCTTACTTATTAATATAAGTGACTTACACATTCATTAACATTAGACACCTTTAGGCTGTCATCCAACAACTATTCGTCAATTTTTAATAATATACAAATTATTCTCTGTGATGTCATTCTCAATCAGATGGGGGTCCCCAAGTGTGGGGTGATGGTCTGATGGTCGGGTGGAAGCCAGTAGCATGGGCTCTAAAATGATTCACCAGAGGCAGAACAAAGGAAATAGAAGTTTATTGAATACGCTCCAAGGGAGCAGTGGACAACAAGGGGAAACTGTGTGCAAGGAGATGGTGGGACTGTTTTTAAAGGAGAGAAGTGAGGAGGAATGGGGAAATTAGCAATTCTTTTTTTGGTAACCACGCCTGATTGTAAGTAACCCATCTGTTTGTTAGGGCCAATGGGTATGTGCCTGATGGGCCTGTCTGCATTCAGCCAGACTGTTGATGTAGGCTCTTTCTACCTTCCACTGCTCAAGGCTGTCTGCCTAAAAGTGGCCTCTACACTCCATACATAAAGCTGCCATTCTATTATTTCCAGGTGGTTTTTTTTATTTTCCTGTCAGCTTTCATTATAGTTATTTCTTTGCCTTTTGCTGATTTTTCTTTATTTGCTTCTATGAACATTATTTCAGAGCCAGATTAGATAAAATCCTTTATTATCTGCAGCAAGTACTGACTTATTACCAATGATAATGACTAGTTACTTTGAAAGTTAATTCTTAAAAGGAGTCTCCCAAAGGGTAATGTTGAAACTGATCTGGTGATTGGTATATTTGGCAGATGAATCATAATTTGAAATTGAATGAGTGAATTTGTCTTGATGAATTTTGGTTATTAAAAAAAATGATTTAGAGTAAGTATCTGATTTCAAATGTTGCCTTTTGCACCTTAGATGTGTTTTTAAAAAAAAAAAAATAAGCCTAAATTGGAGTCATTTGCCCCTCATGACAGCAGACCAGGACTTAATAACAATTTTAACCTGTCCAAGGAATGTGACCTTATAAAAGTCAATCTGAAATTTCCAGATCAGCACCAGTGAATTAATCTGCATATTAAAAACCCTGCCATTTCCTTCCCCCTAAAAAGGAGATGTCCTAGCCTGAAACAATCCTCTCCTTTTTTTTTTTTTTTTTTGCTAATAACTTCTTTGCCCCAAGCTCCCTAGTCTAAAATAAATGCTTTCATACTGTGCAACTTCTCAGAACTGTACTGTACTTGATAGATGGGATGCTGTCAGATTCATGAATCACTTAATAAAGCCAATTAGAAAAAAAATAAAGCCAATTAGATCTTCAAATGTACTCAGTTATTTTTTTTAACAGGTATGTTTATTAGAGGATTGGTTCCCCATCACCCTGTCTGTATTAAAATCAAAGTAGTCTCCGGGAAACGGGTGAACAACCAGAAGCCTTTGCAGAGTATACTTTTTCCTTTTTCTGTTATTCTAGAGTGCCACCTTAGTTGACTTAGGTTTCTGTCTGAAATTAAAAAAGAAAAAAGAAGGAACTTGTTGCCTTCACTGCTATCAAAAACTACAAGTTTCTCTGAATTGATAGGGTGAGGGTGGAGTTTCCCCAGAAATCCTGCAGCCAGCATTTCCCATGTACTGTTTTCCAAAAGTCTCATGAGCTGAGTGTTGCTGTAGATATTAGAAGGGCGATGGGCTTGGTTGGTTGCTTCATTGTGTTATGGTTTGTGGATCTAAAGACAGTGTTAACCTAGATCTTTCTGGCTCACTCAAATAAAGTAACAAGATGCTGGATTATTAGAAAAGAGGCCAGATGTCAAGTTAGTATTTATATCGTATCAGGGTGGAGAGCAGATGGATGAGCACATTTGTAAACAGAGTTACCAAAATTATCTAAATTCTTAGATCTAAGAACTGCTATTTGGGATCTATATATGTTTTATTTATTTATTTTTTAAGGTTTTATTTATTTATTCATGAGACACTGAGAGAGAGAGAGAGAGAGAGAGAGAGAGAGAGAGAGGCAGAGACACAGGCAGAGGGAGAAGCAGGCTCCATGCAGGGAGGGTCTTGATCCTGGGTCTCCAGGATCACGCTCTGGGCTGAAGATGGCACTAAACCGCTGAGCCACTCAGGCTGCCCTATGTATGTTTTAATATTTAATCCATATGGATTGCATTGCCAAAAAACAAGAAAATTGGCTAATTTGGTTCTAGTTGTGTTTACCTAAAATTTACCAAGATATCAAGTGATTTCAACTCTTTGGGTTCACTGCATTGTCCTTGAGGGATCTTTAGCTTGCTTTCTTTCAAGGTGAAGTAGAAGCCAATATAGCTCTGAATGTATCATTCCCAATCAAAAATAGATGCATCCCTCTAAAATAAAATGTTTCCATTTTGCTATAGTATTATGTTTTATCCTCGTTTCTCCTGGTCACCATATTTATTTTTATGACTTTCAGTTAACTGCACAGCTTTCTTTGCTGACACTGCTTGTATTCTGTATTGTTCAATAGAGTCCCTTCTTCGACACTGCTTTGAGTCCCATATTAACTCAATTTTTTTTAATCCACACTGCAATGGATCTTTTATTTCCTTTGCTGTGAAATATAAGGCCATCTGTTGAGGCTGGGATGTTATTATTTTTATCATTACTGCGACTAGACTGGACTCCATTCATACCCTCTTGATAGATCTAGCCTGTCAGCCCTCAGAACAAAAGAGTTTTGTTTTAGCTCTCCTATCTTACTGCACAGTGATTGATCATTTCTCACTCAAACTCTTACAGTTGTGAGTCATTCACATGAGGGCACTTGCTTGCTTGCCCCTCCACCCTGCCCATGTGTAGGCCAAGTCAAGTGGTTCTGCCTCCAAACTGTATCCCATAGGAGTTGACCTCTGTACAGCCATATCCACAGCCTTCACTCAAATGCAAGTCACCATCATCTCTTATGTGAACTATTGTAGTATCTTCTCCACTGGTCTTACTGTTAAACTAATACACTCTTGATACACAGCCAGAATACCTTCTTATTTTCCCTTTCATTGGAGCTTTTTCATCTGTGCTTGTTGGCATTTCCAGGTTGGCTTCACCATGGCCCAATCTGGGATGTGTGAGCCAGAAAGAAAACACAAAGAACTCTCCACCATATTGTTTCTCAGGCTTTATGATCCCTAGCCAGTGTCTTCTCCTCTCTAGCATTCTTATGTTTGTTTTATATATAATGGCCAGGGTTTTAAGCCAAACTTAGCAGGAAGAAGAGGGAAAAGCATATCTACTATATCTGGTCTAGACCCAGAAAGTCCAGAATGCCACTGAAATATAAATTACATTGTGTAACTGTCCCAAGTTTAAGCCTTTCATTGGCTTTCATTGCTCTTAGTATGCAGTGTAAAAATATGTCCATCTATAAGCCCCAAAATAACATGATCTCGACCTATCTCTTCAGCAGTTACTTTGTGGCAATTGGCCTCATTCCATTCAGCTGGCCTTTTGTGTCCGTGAATGAGCAAAAGTTCTTTCCTCACTCAGAATCTTATTCCACTTGTTCTCTTTGTCTCAGCCGTTTGTCATTAATGCTACTCTGCTGGCTCCATTTCAGCCTTCAGTTTAAATACCTTTCTTTATAATGTCCTTTCCTAACCATCCTACCTAATCTAATATTATTCTTTTACTTTCTTTATGTTTACATCTTCTTCAGGAATTAATGTGAATCAGATTTTTCTGTTACTACTTTTCATCGTTGATGCAAACAGGTTTCCAGCATGTCCATTGACCTCTTGAAGTTACATTTAACAAACAGCTCACTTGGAGGATGTTAGTGTATTAGCATCAACCATTTTATAAACAAACAAACACAAAACAAGTCCCTAAGTTATAGATCAATATGGCATCATAGGCAGGGTTGCTAATTTTACTTTGCTTATTTTTGATTTATTGATTAGCATAACTAATATTTACTAAGTGCCTGTTGTGTATCAGGCACTATTCTAGCTCCGGCTCTTATGGAGAATATGTTCTAATAGTGGGAGAAAAACAATAAATAAATATGAGAGAAATATATAATATGCCATGTGATGAGCATAAAAGGGAAACAGAGTAAGGGAAGAGAAAGTGGCTGGAGCATGCAAGGAATGGGAGAAATATTTTACTAGAGTGGTCAGGAGAGGTCTTTTTGTAATAAGGTGACATTTAAGCAGAGACCTGAATGAAATTGGGAACTACATCATATAGACATGTATAGGAAGCAAAGGGAATGGTAAGGACATATGTTTTGAAACGGAAATTTATGTGCCATTATTGAGGGGCAACAAGAGATGGGTATAATAGAAGCTTAGCAAGGGAGGAGGCAGCACTAGGAGATGAGATCAGAGGAATAGCCAGTGGAAAACTATTGAAAGAGGTCACTGACAAACTTTGACCATGAGAGATTGCGTGTGCCTCTTACCCGTGGCCACCATTAGACCTGGTTAAAAGTACTGCCCATTGGAACATGGAAACAGTGTCACCAATAGAAGCAAGCTGATGATGAGATTTATTTCAAAGCATTATTTGATAGCTTTAAGTTCTAGTAAGAATAATAGATACATGACACCTGTAAAGCCTGAGTTTTACCCAGTTGATTCCACAAAGGCAGAGAGAATGAAGAGAAAGTAAAGATAATTAGGGCAAATTATAAAAAAAGTAATTAGAAATAGTTCTAACAGGAAATGAGCTAATTGTTTTAAAGTTATTTAAAATTCCAAACTCACAGTTGTTTAATTGCTTTCCTATATTGCAGTGTAACTAGTGTAAGCAACTGAATCAAGTTCTGTGGATAAGTGGAAAAAAATAGGAAATTGAAATATTCCGGAAATACCAAAAGGAAATTAAATGTGTACAATCTTTTATTTTTTATTTATTTTTTAAAGATTTTATTTATTCATGAGAGACACAGAAAGAGAGAGAAAGGCAGAGAAATAGGCAGAGGGAGAAGCAGGCTCCCCAAGGGGAGCCCAACGTGGGACTCAGTCCCAGGACTCTGGGATCATGCCCTGAGCCAAAGGCAGATGCTCAACCGCTGAGCCACCCAGGCATCCCACAATTTTTTTTTTTATTGAAACTTAAAAACTACACTTAGTGCATATATATTTGTGTTTTGGAGATATTAGATAAGAACTAATTGTCATGTCTAATACCATGAAGAGAGTAAGTTGGTGCCCTGTATAGGAGTTACAGAAGGAAGGAAGTAGCCAGTTCCCTCTTTGTAGCCGGATCAATTTCATTCATCCATACAGGCTTATATCATGAAGGCCTCTAAATCTGATGTTGACTATGTCTAATTGAAGCAGAAAATAAAGGTTTCATCCTCACTTTTCCTTACTGCACTTCCTCTTGACATCAAAAGTAAGATGAAGTACTTTCTAGAGGTCTCTATTCTATACGTATTCTCAGAACTGAACTACTTCCTTTCTCTCCTTTGCCTTCCATTTATTCCCTAATTAACTGGAATTAATATTGCATCTTCTTTATCATTACAAGCACCAAGACCCATAATATATATAGAAAAGTACAAATTATATGTTGCTTGAAAATATTACTTCCCATTTTATAATTATTATCATATACTAGACCATGCTCACCTTAATAAACCACAAGAGATTCCTTCAGTTTACCCTTCTCCTTTTCACTCTTAACTCTTTACAGAGATGGCTCAGTTATTTGAATGCCTTCTTTCCCCCCACAAATCCCACTTTGCCTGACTGATTCCAATTTATCTTTCTGGACTGAAGTTTTAAGTGACCTTTTAAACCTTCCTTAATCATCCCTTTTTGGTTAGCACATTAGTGTTCTGCATAATTACATTATGGAATTTAAGATACTGTAATGATTTTATGTCTTCTTTAGGAGATAACAAACTCCTCAGAGCGGGGATTATATCTTAATTTTTCTTATATCCACAGTATGTCACACAATGCCAAGAACATGGGTAGGCATTCTAAATATTTCTTGAGTGATTGTATGAATGCAATCTCAAAACAAGCTTTATGCTATTTAAACATAATAATGAGAAAGTTACAGTAAATTCGAAGGTCATGAGGATGTTTACTATTTAGAACTCCCTTTAAATGCATAAGCGCACAAATACATAATAGTGTTACCATAAGTACTTGAAATAAGCCCACATTTATATTTTACTTAATTATTTTCATGGTCATTTAGATGAGTCTTGGTAACACTGAATATCCTGAATTCATCTTACTCTTTTATGGTAGTCCTTGAGAATCTACTGAAATTTAAAATTTGAGTAAAATTTCTTGACCATGTATTTTTTCATTAAACGTTGACAGTGAATAAGAACCATCAAAAATGTACTTGGCTTAACATATTAAGTTCTGCATTTTAATTTTTCATATATTTGAATGGTATGCTGATTAAAAGCTGCACAATAAACTTGATAGTTATAAGATATACCATTTGATATTGAATAGGGTGGTCATACCAGAAAAGAGAAAGAAATTATATTTTTCTTCCTCTCTTCACTATGTAGCAACAATTTTGTAAGCACAGATTACAGCAAATATGACAATAATACATTTTAGCAGCTCTTTCAAAGATGAAATAGGTGCCCCTAAAAATACTGTTTTCCTAACATCCTTAAAAAGAAATTAAGATGAAATTTGAAATACTATCATTGGGATCTTTAGGAATATTACACATGTGCTCAGTACTGAAACTACTGCCCTGGGATATGATTTGCTTGTTTTCTAAAACACATATTATAGTAAAAGATTATACTATCTGGTGTCTTGAAATACTGACAAAGGAACTTCTTTCTTCTAACTTTGGTATTTGCTGCTTTCCCAATATTATAGCTGAGTCTACCAGGCTTTCTTAACAATGCTACTGAAATCTTAAAATACTTTGATTTCCTCACAAATTAGCGATTTAACTATATAAAAAAGAATCCATTTTTATCATACCTCGTAAATGATAAAAAAATATTAAAATTTTGCCACACATAGTTGTCGTGTAAGAGGAAAAGGTTATAAATGGATGTTTATAGTAAATCATGACTTATAATCCTTATACTGGCAAATTTTGTGCATATTGTGATTTTTATTTAACAATAAATTTCATTTTTGTAACTATTTTTATCTACTTATACTTGTCCAGGAGAAAATTTAAAATGCTATATCAGGACACCTATTCAATTATAATAAACTTAAATTAAAAGTTACTTGACGACATGTATTTTTTCTTTCTATTCTCTACATTATCATTACTTGTATTTTAAGGTATTAATATCATTTGGGTTTTTTTTTTTTCCGTATACTAGGGCCTCTGGTAAAGTTATAAGGCTATATCTATGGTGTTTTCTGTAAAACCAGTTTGAAACCATTAGCTGTTGTGCTAGAGGTATACGACACTGATTTATTCAGCAGCTATTTTTTTTTAAGATTTTATTTATTCATTCATGAGAGACACAGAGAGAGGCAGAGACACAGGCAGAGAGAGAGGCAGGCTCCATGCAGGGAGTCTGATGTGGGACTCGATCCTGGGACTCCAGGACCATGCCCTGGGCCGAAGGCAGGCCCTAAACCGCTGAGCCATCCAGGGGTCCCCCCACAGCAGCTGTTTCTTTTTCTTTTTTTTTTTTTTTTAAGATTTTATTTATTTATTCATTATAGTCACACAGAGAGAGACAGAGAGGCAGAGACACAGGCAGAGGGAGAAGCAGGCTCCATGCACCGGGAGCCCGATGTGGGATTCGATCCTGGGTCTCCAGGATCACGCCCCGGGCCAAAGGCAGGCGCCAAACCGCTACGCCACCCAGGGATCCCTGCAGCTGTTTCTTAAAATAAAAACTATCACAATAGTTCTACTAAAAACTTCTTTAAAATTATACACACAGGCACACACACCAAACACCTCTAATTGAATAAAAGAAAGTAAACCATGTCCATAATTTCATATTTATTACTCTGCACTGAAGTTGCCTTAAATCTACCAAAATTTAGAGACACCAAGCTACGTTCAGAAAGTATGAAGGAAAATAAAAAGCCTTCCCTGTTTTTCAAATATGGGTTTATAGTTCTTCAGGAACACCAGACTGGCCCAAGATTGGTATAATCATTCCACCTCATGCTATTCTTAGATTTCATCATCAGTCAGAAGTTAATAATAGATGTATTATGCCAGCATCCTCCTCCTTGTCTTTCTTCACCATTGCATTCTGTTTCTCTTCACCTTATTGGTAATAGTAGAAGGAAGCAGCTAGATTATAAGGAAAAAGATTTCCTTCTTGAGAGTAATAGGAACTCCGATCTGAGTATCTATGAGTTAGGGAAGTGAAATCTCAAAGTATGGTCCCCATGTGTCAGCATCAGGATCACCAGGGGCTTGTATTTTAACAAGCCCCTGGGCAATTGTGAGGCACATCAAATTTCAAGACTACTGAATAAAAATCTTAAAAAAACAAAAAGAGTTACCATGACAATCAGCCATTTGAGAGTGCACAGAAAATTCTGTGGTATCTTTGAAGATCTTCCCCAAATTTATTGGCTAAATGCAGGAAAAATTGATATCGTGAGGCATTGTACCTTTGAACATCTTGCAAATTAAGAAACAGCATGGTCAAATTCTGAGTATGGGGCACTTAGCTCATGAGTTACAATGTGAAGTATGAGAACTCCAAAGACTGAGGGTTGCATTAAACTGAATAGAACCCCCCAAATTCCTATGCACCTGGAACTCAGAATGTGGCCTTATTTGGAAAGAAGGCTTCTGCAGATATAATAGTTAAGATGATATCAGAGTGGATTAGGGTGGATCGTAATCCAGTTCCTGGCATCGCAGTAATGAGGACCTGTAGAGCGACACCACAGAAGAAGTTGTGTGAATGTGAAGGTGGATTGGCGTTTTGCTGCCTCAAGCCAGGGAACACCAAGGAATGGTGGCAGATACCTTTGCTGGGAAAAAGCCATGGACGGATTCTCCTGAGAGCCTCAAGTAGAAGCCAACCCTGCTGACCTTGATTGAGGACTTTAGGCCTCCTGAGCAATGATTGAATAAATGTCTGTTGTTTCAAGCCAACCAGCTTTCGCTCAATTGTCATGGCAGCTGTGGAAAATTAATGCAGGGGACTTATATTTTATGAGTTCATATTTGATGCACATTCTTTGACTCACTCTTGGTCCATAAACATCTTCTTATGAATATGCTCTGTAGGAAGGTTGCTGTGCCCCCTTACCCCCTCCTCCTCTGCTCATCTTCCCATCCTTTCAAAGGATTTTTAAAGAGTCTAGCTTTAGTTGTGAAAGTCATGTTCTTATTTATTGTTAAGAAAAAACTCTCCTAGAAGAATATTAAATGTAAAACCCTTTCATTTGTGTATTTTTAGTTAGAAATTATGCTTATTATCTCCCATCCATCTGTCTTTCAGTAAAATTTTCGATTGACATGGATTATGCTTTTTAAGCTGCTTTATACTCATTTGTTCAAATACATACCAAGCCTTTTAATTGGACCATTTTATATGCAAATAACTAATACTATTAAGTATATCTGTGTCTCCTTCTGTTGCTGTTTAGTTGTGTCATAAATGCATTGACCCTCCACAAACAGGGTTAATCAGAGTAGTGTGTGAGTGCAGTGTGTGTGCCTGTGGCGGCTGCCAGCTGTAGATCTGAGATAAAGAAAGAATAGACATTTACCAAGCAGAGCTCTTTGTGTCTTAAAAACAAAACATACATAATTATGAATGATATATTTAGGGAAGCCTGCTTTAAGGAAACGGTTTTGCATTCACTGTACCTTATGTGAATAGCTCCATATGAGCTCCTCTGCTGTGTTTTTCCCCCAAATGACTTAGCAAAGCATCTATATTTTAATGTACAAATATATATATATATTAAAGAGTCATAAAAATTGAAAGGAATATTTAACAACAAAATAACTTTGATCAAATAATTTAAATGACTTAAAAGATCTATCTTTGAAAAATACTTGTTAAATGTAATAGTTTTAAAAGCACAAAATACTTAAGAGTATGATTCTTCTTGGGCCTTCTTCCATGTTTTATTTCTATAGCTCTCATTTCAGAATCTGTTAATTTTCAAGTTTCCCCTAAAACTTTTAACATTCTCAATTTATCAACATGGCTTTCTAGTATTCTCAGTTATATCTTTGAGCTAACCTGGAGCTCTCAGAGATAGTTGTCAGATAGTTCCCTCACAATAAGGTCAGTTCCATCTTGGGACACCTGGGTGGCTCAGTGGTTGAGTGTCTGCCTTCAACTCAGGTCATGATCTTGGAGTTCTGGGATCGAGTCCCACATCGGACTCCCCAAAGGGAGCCTGCTTCTCCCTCTGCCTATGTCTCTGCCTCTCTCCCTCTCTGTGTCTCTCATGAATAAATAAATAGAAATCTTAAAAAAAAAAGATCAGTTCCACATTTTAACAGTTTGAAATTCATGTTAAGGAGGCTGGAGTTTACTTTTAAAAATCAGTATAGGTGATACATATTTTTGTGTAAAGGAGTAGCTTAAGAAATATTACACTGGGGATCCCTGGCTGGCGCAGCGGTTTAGCGCGCCTGCCTTTGGCCCAGGGCACGATCCTGGAGACCCGGGATCGAGTCCCACATCGGGCTCCCGGTGCATGGAGCCTGCTTCTCCCTCTGCCTATGTCTGTGCCTCTCTCTCTCTCTCTCTCTCTCTGTGACTATCATAAATAAACAAAAATTCTTTAAAAAAAAAGAAATATTACACTGAATCTGAAGGTATTCATCAAGACTGTTTAGAGAAGATTGATCTTTATTACAGTAGATTGATGCTATTTCGATACTAACCAGGCAAACAAAAAATCCTTTGCTTCATTATTGCAACATATCTACCATGTGTGAAGTATTAAGCATTAGCAATAGAAAAGGAATTCAGTCCTACTTTCAAGGAGTAGTAATCTAACAGGGAAGAGGGACAATAACCAGACAAGTATAAATCAACTTAAATATACAGAATTGGACCACTTGAGCTGAGGGGAATTAATAAATGGTACCGTATCCATTTCCTAGGGCTGGGTTTTGTTTTTTGTGGTTTTTAAATTTTTTTATTTAAATTTAATTTGCCAACACACAGTATAACACCCAGTGCTCATCCCATCAAATGTCCTAGTGCTGCTGTTCCAAACTACCACAAACTTAGTGGCTTGAAACAGGAAAAATGTAATCTCTTCTGATTCTGGAAGCTAGAAGTCTAAAATCAAATCTCTGCAGGGCCAGGGCCACACTCTCTCTGAAGGCCCTAAAAATGGATCCTTCTTTGCCCCTTCCAGTTTCTGGCCATTCCAGCATGCCTTGGCTTCTGGCTGCATCACTCCCATCTGCCTCCATCTTCATTATGTGTCTGTCTTCTTGTCTCTTGTCTCTTATAAGGTTGTATGTCATTGGATTTCAGACTCCTCCTAATCCAGGATGAATTCATCTCAAAATCTTTAATTTAATTACATATACAAAGACACTTTTCCCAACTAACATTACATTCACAGGTTCTGGATAGACATATCTTTGGGGAGGAGGGAGCACCATTCAACTAACTATAATACCCAGACGAGATGACTCCATTGCAGAACAGATTTGAAGAGAGAGGGGAGGGAGACACATGTGAGTTTTCTTGGAGGCATGGATAGTGTGTCTTTTCTCCTTTTAA
The DNA here is from genome assembly GCF_053574225.1 of Canis aureus. Lineage (NCBI taxonomy): Eukaryota > Metazoa > Chordata > Mammalia > Carnivora > Canidae > Canis > Canis aureus. The sequence continues at coordinate 25,732,151 of NC_135616.1, forward strand.
CACAATGCCTGGCATGTAGCAAGAACTCCATAACTGTGAAATTTGATGAAATACATTCATGAAAATGTTAGGTGGGCAAGTAGGCATACAAGTCTAGAGATCAGGAGAAAGATCTGGGTTGGACAGAGGAATGGATAAGATTACCAAGAGAAGGGACGCCTGGGTGGCTCAGTGTTTGAGCATCTGCCTTTGGCCCAGGGCGTGATCCCAGGGTCCTGGAATTGAGTCCCATATTGGGCTCCCTGCAGGGAACCTGCTTCTCCCTCTGCCTATGTCTCTGCCTCTGTCTGTCTCTGTGATGAATAAATAAATAAAATTATAATTTTATATATATAAATATATATGATTTATATATTTATATATAAATATATAAAATATATTTATATATTATATATATAAAATATATATATATGATTACCAAGAGAAGATGTGTGAGAACAGAGAAAAACAAAGCAAGAACCATGAGATAGAGAGTCCATCATTGAGGAAACAGCTTTGGAAAAGACTGAGAAGGAATTGATGGAAAAACAGGAGGGATCGACAAATACCCACCATTTGCTTCAACGTGGATGGAACTGGAGGGTATTATGCTGAGTGAAGTAAGTTAATTGGAGAAGGACAAACAGTGTATGTTCTCATTCATTTGGGGAATATAAATAATAGTGAAAGGGAATATAAGGGAAGGGAGAAGAAATGTGTGGGAAAAAGCAGAAAGGGAGACAGAACATAAAGACTCCTAACTCTGGGAAACGAACTAGGGGTGGTGGAAGGGGAGGAGGGCGGGGGGGTGGGGGTGAATGGGTGACGGGCACTGAAGGGGGGCACTTGACCAGATGAGCACTGGGTGTTATTCTGTATGTTGGTAAATTGAACACCAATAAAAATTATTTTATTAAAAAAAAAGAAAAACAGGAGGGAAACTAGGAGAGAGGGGTGGTATAGGAGACAACAAAATAATGCATCTTTAAAAAGAAGAAGAGAAAAAAAAGTGTCAGGTGACATTAAGCTGTTTAAGTGTTATAAAGCTGGATTTGGGAACTTTGATTTAAGCAATTTTGGAAGCTGGGACACCAGTTTCCAGTAAATTAAAAATTCCAGAAGCTTTGACATTTTTAAAAATGTGCTAGTGGACAATGAAACTAAACCAATACATAGGCTTCCCTCCATAACCTCCTATATACATGTTTCAAAAAAGGGATTTGAAAAAATTCTATGCATGGACACATGCCCATGACCTCTCTTCTTTGATCCCAGAGACAGACCATGCAAGTTGTTATGGATCATTAGAGCTGCTGTGCTAGTGTCTTCCATTCGTAACCTCTCTGCTCATTGCTGGACATCTTATCACATTCACAGTGGGAGAATGCAGTTTCCAAACTGTGATTCTGACTCTGATCTTCCATGTAAAAGAATGTTCTTCAGGCATCCCACTGAATCCACTATAAAACATCAGTCAGGCATACATACCATGGACTCAGAGACCTTCCTGATCCGTAGTGTGAAATATATTCACAATAGAAGGACCCTGCAGCTTTATATGCTAAGAGATTTAAAACCATCCATCTTATACTTTGATGCCATCATCAGCTTTTTCCTTTACAATGACATCTGCTGTTATATGAATTTAGTTTTTCTAAGTTAGTAACTGAAATACCCTGATAGCTGTAATCTCACCTGTTGGAAGGACACTGAGCAAATTCCACAGTGGCTTATGATCAACATTCCACAAATTTGGCCTTTTCAATTCCATTGACAATTAAAACTATTCCATTGAAATTGAGGAATGGTTGAACATTGTGGTTTCTCTATGTAACTTAGTATCCCCCACAACATTTTCAAAAAAAGATTTTTATTTATTTATTTGAGAGAGAGAGTGCACATGAGGAAGGGGAGGGGCAGAAGGAGAGGGAGAAGCAGACTCCCCACTGAGATCTTTATCCCAGGAACCTGAAATCCTGACCTGAGCCACTCAGGTGCTCCTCCCCCAAACATTCTTGAAGTAATAACAATAGAAACTATATTGTAGTTTATTTGTGTCAACTAATAAAACTAACTAGGAAAACTAAAAAACAAACAATTTTTTAAGGAGAATAAGTTTGGACATTTTGGATGCTGTCATTTTAAATGATAACTATCAGTAGAAGGCCTTGAATCATTTTCTCTGCTTTATGAATTGAGATTATGGCAGGTGTATTCACTTCAAAAACTAAAAATGAACTTGCCATTACTTAGCTTGACAGAGTCTTAAAATCAGGCAAAACAAAAGAATTTATTTAAAATGAACTCTAACTGTTGACATATTTTTAGATTGAATATGTGAGAATTTGGATGTGATCCTTAATGGAATTATTTAAAATTTTGTTTTATACAGATTTCATGCTAGACTTTGTAAAACAGAATTATAAACATATACGTAATAAGAAATTATTAAGTTGGAACATGTACAAAGCTTGCTTATGCTATTTTATTATGCCATTCTGTAATAACTAATAAATATTAAAACCTATAAATTTGGGATTTATATCAACAGGTCGATAGGGAAACATAGCCTTTATCTCTGCCTTTATTATTCTATCTGCTACTTTAATATAAAATTCAATTAAGACATTCTAAGGATTCTTCAACAGAGCATAGAAAAATCCAACAGCATATTTTCTTTTTTTTTAAAGATTTATTTATTTATTTATGATAGAGAGAGAGAGAGGGTTAGAGAGAGAGAGAGGGAGAGAGGGGCAGAGACACAAGCAGAGGGAGAAGCAGGCTCCATGCAGGGAGCCCGACGTGGGACTCGATCCTGGGACTCCAGGATCATGCCCTGGGCCAAAGGCAGGTGCTAAACCGCTGAGCCACCCAGGGATCCCAAACAGCATATTTTCTACTCTTTTAGAATTTATATTCACAAACTACATACATGTGCCTAATTAGAATTTAATAAGCTTTTCACCCAAGAGAGAATTCTGATCTCTGTAAAGCTTTTATCCTTGCCCTACTTATAATGTCACTATCAAGTTCTTTATTCTGCAGGTTTATTTTTTGAAAAGATACAATTATATGTTATTTTCCTGCATGTTATAATTATGCAGTTTTCTTTACACAAATGTTGCTTTCTGGAGAAAATGTTCTTTGTAATGTTAGGAAAGTAAAAAACTATTGTTTCTATAGAAATAGGAATATTCTATGTGAGCAATAGATTGAAAAGGGACACCTTTAATATGAATCCGTCTTTGTTGTTCAACAAAATGAAGGGTAATTTTGCAAAACTAAGGCCAAGAAAAAAAATGAAATACGGGATTTCATAGTTTATCAGAAGTCAGACACTTTTACTGCCAATAATTCAGCACAGTGTAGCCCCCAAGCCATACTCTACACTGCAGTTGTGTGTGTGTGTGTGTGTGTGTACACTCACACAGTGCTATGATTTGTTACGGCAATCTGTCATTACAAATTTGAGAGAGACAGAGAATTACTGTCTCTCAAAATTTACTGCTTGTAAATGATGTTATTTTATAAAGAAAAGGATATTTAGGATTGTAGGTTAAGTAACCTTTTGGTGCTTCTGTTTAGGGCTCATTTCACTTGCCCCAAATTTCCCTTGTGCCACTCATCTTCCCTTCATCTCCAGATCTCCTTCCCTCCTCTTTTATCCTTTCATTTTCCCTACTTTTTTCTGTAATCTTAAATTTCTCTACGCATAATCATAAACGGTCCCGTTTATGATTCCTTTTCAAAGTTTTTCTCTGGAAAAACATCATTTATCAAGTGCTAATTCATTACTCAAAGATGTTCATAACTGTCAGTCAAGCCTCCTGACTGGCCTGAGAAAACTGGTGTTACTCTTCTGAGTTCATGTCCTCTCCAATACAGAACTTTTGACCCTAACATGAACTCCAGCCATGAAAAGCCACATACTATGCACCACTTTCCTGTGAAATAGCCCTACAGGATCTAACCTCATTGAATCTACCCCGCTGAGAGATTATGTCATATTCATGACTGTACACACACACACACACACACACACACACTCATTCATGTGTGTAGACGTATGTTAGTTTGTGAAGACAAGCACAACTCAAGAGAAAGCAGAGAAGGAGTTGCACCTGTGAAAGAGGAAATGATTATTGAACTATACTCCCAAAGGAATGCTTGAGAAGGATCTGGAGCACTAGTGAAAGATTAGTCATAGGAAAGAAAGAGAGTACTTGTCCTTGGAAACAGAGAAGGAATGACCCAATAAAGGCAAGGGGGCCCTTTCAGGTAAATGAAAAGGGAGTTAGAAGGAATCATGTTGGATGGCATCTATTCCTTAATGAAACAGAAGTCAAGGATGGGACTTCAATCTTGAGGAGAATAGGAAAAGATACATCTGATTCAAATGCATACCTTACTTGTCAGGTTTCTACAGAGAAACAAAACTAATATTGGATGTGTATACATACACAGTGAGATTTTTTTTAAGGAATCAGCTCACAGGATTATGGAGACTACCAAGTCTAAAATTTGCAGGGTGGGCAACTCAGGAGGAGTTAATATTGCAATTCAAGGCCAAAGTTTGTCTCCTGTTCATGGAAGGTCAGTCTTTATTCTATGAAGGCCTTCAACTGACTGCAGGAGCCTCACCCATATTCTACATTATTCCAAAGCCACCAATTTAAATGTAAATCTTGTTCACAAGAAACACCTTTATAGAAATATCAAAAATAATATTTGGCCAAAGATCTGGGCACTGTAGCCCAGTTGAGTTGACATATAAGATTAGCTAGCACATATATGTTGCCTTTGCTGCCTAATTCCATGTTCTTCAAGAATCAGTTCTCCCATCTCCTCAGAAAGCCTTCCCATATGTCCATCCTCAGATGGAAGTTTATATCCCTGATTGTAAGTCCCAGACAATACTCCTTTAATGTCTCCCACTGGAACCTAGTCCCTGAGCATGGGGATTTTTTTCTATTTTTTTTTTAAATTTTATTTATTTATTCGTGAGAGACGAGAGAGAGAGAGAGAGAGGCAGAGACACAGGCAGAGGGAGAAGCAGAGGGAGAAGCAGGCTCCATGCAGGGAGCCCGATGTAGGACTCGATCCTGGGACTCCAGGATCACATCCTGGGCCGAAGGCAGGCACTCAACCGCTGAGCCACCCAGGGATCCCTCTACTTTTCTATCTTCAGCACCTCAGATATCACCATCTATCTCCTAAGCACTTGATAAAAACTTGACGAATATCTTTCAGTTTACTACATTGTGAACTCACTGAAAACAGGGACAATCTTAAAATACCTCTGATACTCATTACCTAGCACAAATGAAGAGCTCAACGAAAAAATGCTCCCTAAAGGAATAAATGGATAAATCACTTACCAAATGCTTACTGTGTATTTTTCCTTATCTCTGATAACTTGCATATTATTCCAATATCGAAAAAAAATTCTGAAGATTTACACAGACTTGGACTGCTATACATGTGGAGAAGTTATACTAGCAACTAGGATTTCAGGTCAGAAAATGCTGGTGTAGGAATCAGACATCAGCAATTTTTAAAGTCCTGCAGGAGATCCCAGTGGTTGGGAATCCCTATACTAGATACAGATAAAGTAAAGAAGATACTCAGGAAGGTTCAGAATAGAGGGAACCTCTGTGGAAAACAAGGCCATATGGGGACGCCAAAAAAGAGGCTTTGCACAGGTTCCAGAGGAAGAAGGACTCCTACAGAGAAGAGAGGAGTATTGAAGATAAAGTTATGGGGTGTTTCATAAACACTCTTTGAATATTTACCACGTGCCAGACACCATGCTAAGTGCTATACATGGTTTGCCCCTTGTCTTCATGACAGCTCTGCAAGGTATATTATGGTAAGTTCTTTTTCCAGTTGAGAAATTGAGGTTTATATAATTTAATTAAGTTCCCAATACCCTACATGAAGTGGACAGAACAGCAACATTTCAAGCCTCTGATAATCTACTTGCAACGTTTATGTCCTTTCCACCACAACAGTGGTTCTCAACCTTAACTGCACAGTAGAAGCACCCAAATTTATGCCCCACTTAAGATCTGTTCTAGGAGGATCTCTGGGTAGGAGGCCCAAGCACCTATATTTTATTTTAAATCCCACAGTGTTTCTAAAGTACTGCCACGATAGAAGACCAATACCACAAACACCATAGATTATCTTGTGTTTTGCCAGCCTTCCCACTGTGGGCTCACAGGTGCTTTCATCCAGAAACAGAGACTAGACTTGATCAGTTTATAAATGGTCTGCCCCCAATTCAGATAAGGGAACCTGAATGGTTACACATTTGCCAGGTAATTCGAGATGCTCCTAATAGGTGACCACTTTGATGTTAGCAAGAGTTTTATCCCGTTGTTACTTTGAGTTAATAAAAGGATTACACCATGCCGAGTCTCTGACTTTCCACAAAGGGTCGTGCTCACTGCCACTTTGCCTTTGTGGGTTTTATATCACAGCTGATGCTTTATACATCCTACCTCATTCCAAAAATAGTTAGGTACTGCTGGGCACACCACATGCGCGCGCGCACACACACACACACACACACACACACACATGCCCCACAAATGAATCAGGCCATGGTAGATGTCACGAAGTATTTGTAAAGCTTAATATCAGATTTTCTTCTATTAATTTTGGGAACACTCAAGTCATTTTTCTTTGTATTATAAAAGCTTGCAGCTAATGTCCATGATCACTACCTTCATGTGAAATAAAATGCATTTGTGCAAGCTCCTGAAATCATGTCAAAATTCAGTCAGGTATGTAGGCAAAACACTAACTTGATAAATTTAGTATCAATCCCAATAAGAAAGATTAGTGGGCAAAAACTATCTTTGATAGTATAGAGCAGGTATTTATTACAATATCTATTTTTGATAATATAGAGCAGAAGTTCTCTACCCTGGATTCACATTAGAGTCCAGGGAGGACTTTTTAAGCAAATAGATACTCAGAACCCACCCCTAGAGATTGATTAAACTGATAGTTGGTCCACTTTGGCTTGGATCTTGTTATAACAAAAGCTCTCTAGGTGATTCAAATCTGCTGTTTTTCTTACCCTCTCCCAAACTTCCACTGTTGTAAAAGATGGGTATTAAATGAGGATATTCTGATTCAGATAATTACTCTGATGGTGATGATGATGATGATGATAGGAACTCTAATTGAATTTGCCATGTGCTAAACAACTTTTCCAAGTATTTAACATATAATAACTCATTCAGTACTCACAATAGCTATTTTCTGAGATAAATATTATCATCTTTTTGCAGGTGAAAAACAGGTGTAGAGAGATTAAGTAACTCAGTGTGGGACTTGGCAGAGGTAGAATGTGAATTCAGAGTCTGCTCTAGCACCACACACTCTTACAGCTTTAAGTGAGATAATGAAATAACTAGATTATGTCACCCTATCTCTCCCTCCCATCAGGTTCCCTTTTCCTTCTTCTTGATTTTTTTCAGAGTCTAACCTGGTGCAGGTTCACCCATTATTAAGTGATAAAAAATGGAGCTTTCTCCCCACTGCCCTCAAACTCCCAACACCCATAGTATATGCCTTGCGATAGAACAGCACCAAGTCTTTGAGCTCCAGGGAAATACTACAAGGCTTCCAAGGAAACCTCTTTATTTCTCAATACAAGGGAAAATTTTAGAGCTTTAGAATCATGGAGATATATGATCAGATTTATGTACCTTTATTTATTAATCCTAATAACCTGAGTCATTTAATCTGAGACTCAGTTTCTTAATCTGTGAAATGGAAATAATAATGCCTAAAAGGTAGAATTTCAAGGATTAGGCAAAATAACATACATAAAGGTCCTCTGCACATAGTAGGCACTCAACACACATGGGTTGCCCTTCCTTTGATCCTGTTCCCATTCCACATATACAGTTAACTTTGCACCTAGCAGCTTTTGTTCAGCTTGTACATTTCTGCTTCCTTTATTCCTTTAACTTCTATGTATGGGGCTACCAGAGCTGTGCATGAAAAAGTCCTGCCAGGTAAAGTAGTAGCTACCTCTCGAATTTTAGGGCTCTGAGAAAAGATATCAGGAATAAAAATGTTTCTTAAAACCTTATAACCACCACTCCACCACTACCAAACCACCCAAATGCCTAAATTTCGCACCTTCAAATATCACTGAGGAACTGCTAGAAGAGACCACATTTGTCTAAATAAGGTAGGGGTCATCTTATTTTGTTCACATGTGACTGCATGTTGGCATTCGCATGTGCCATACCAGGAATGTGCGTAATGAGAGCAGGCAAAAGATGGGAGAAGGCAGATTCATTTTTTTAAGCAATAAAATCTTATTTGAGCATACTTCCACTGTAGTCCTAAACTATAGAAAGGAAAGTTTTTGGCAAACTGAAATAGCCTTTAAAGTTCCAAATGTAAAAGAAAGAAAGAAAGGAAGGAAGGAAGGAAGGAAGGAAGGAAAGAAAGAAAGAAAGAAAGAAAGAAAGAAAGAAAGAAAGAAAGAAAGAAAGAAAGAAAGAAAGAAAGAAAGAAGAAAGAAAGAAAAAGAAAGGAAGGAAGGAAGGAAAGAAGAAAGAAAGAAAGAAAGAAAGAAAGAAAGAAAGAAAGAAAGAAAGAAAGAAAGAAAGAAGAAAGAAAGAAAGTTCCAAATGTACCTAGTTGCTGTACAGTTCAGGAAAAACGCTTGTTTTCTCTGATGCTGTGGTGGTCTGGTCATCAAGTCATACTTCTACTACTTAAAGAGTACAATAAAATGGAAGTCTTTCTTGTCTGTAAGTATCTGATTTTTCGGGGAGCTTATGTGCCATGGAATATTTCTCCTCTTTTTCAACTCTTTCCTTCCTGTACAGTTAATTTCCTGTGAGGTTTATTTCATTTTCTTGATATAGTTCAGTTGTTGGTTTCTGGTCAGGTATTTGAACCTCATGTTCAATCTTTGCATTTTCTGATTCTAAAGATGCACAATTGCTTTGAAGAGTATTAATATATGTAAGCTTTTATCTTCTCTAGCTAATTTGTTACACATATGAGTAATTTTTTCAAAAGTTTTAAGGAAACGTTTGCTTGAGGGCATACATGTGTCTTCAAAGCTTCCCATCTAAGTGGCCTCTAAGATCTGACCTTTTTTTTTTTAGTTTTTATTTATTTATGATAGTCACAGAGAGAGAGAGAGAGAGAGAGAGAGAGAGAGAGGCAGAGACATAGGCAGAGGGAGAAGCAGGCTCCATGCACCGGGAGCCCGACGTGGGATTCGATCCCGGGTCTCCAGGATCGCGCCCTGGGCCAAAGGCAGGCGCCAAACCGCTGCGCCACCCAGGGATCCCTGACCCTTTTATTATATCCAGCTCCTAGTGGCCATCATCCACGTCATCTCCAAGGGTAGCAAACAAATCCATAGTCATCAACTAGTATTCAAACACTGGATCTGGTGATCCTTCTTATACAGAGATTTTTCCAAACACACCTTTGCATTTCAATCTTTTTCCCCATTCTGTCCATTGAGTCACTCATTCTTTCCATCCCTTACTTTCATATGGAAGTAGTTTTAAACTTTCCTAAAGATGGGAAATTTTATCAAAACTTTTCTTCAATAATATCTATAGTTGCATTTTACTCTTCTGGCATAAATTTTAAGATTATTATGGTTTAGGTCACTTGGGATTAGATGGATTCCAATGTATCCTTCAATGACTACTGTATTCTTCTCATAGCAACCATCACCTCGTCTGGTTCTGGATTGATTTCTTTCCTTCATCTTTCTTTTCTAGCAAGTCTATTTTAATTTCAAAAGGTGAGGCTTGGGCAGCCCCAGTGGCTCAGTGGTTTAGCACTGCCTTCAGCCCAGGGCCTGATCCTGGAGACCCAGGATCGAGTCCCACGTCGGGCTCCCTATATGGAGCCTGCTTCTCCCTCTGCCTTTGTCTGTGTCTCTGCCTCTCTCTCTCACTCTCTCTCTCTCTCTCTCTCCTGTGTCTCTGCCTCTCTCTCTCTCATGAATAAATAAATAAAAAATCTTAAAAAAAAAAGTGAGACTTATTCCATTTTACAATACCTACCTTCATACTCAGCATTTCAAGTAGCTTTGTTTCAAGTCTGGCCTCCAACAAAAACGTGTCTAAGGCTTCAAAGTCTTTCTTAAAGAACTAGATCCTGTCATGAATTTCATCTATTTCTTCATCTAGGACACTAAACATTCCATCCAGGTCTTCAGCTCTATGCTTATAAAGCAAGATTTCAGCTATAGAAAATTCAGTGTTAGCTGCCCATGCCACCATCTCCCTGAAAATCTCAGAGTCCTGAACCTGGACTCACACACCTGCAGGGGGAGTGCTCACAGCTTTGCACATGCCCTCCAGGATAAGCCTGTGGTACAGCCGTTTACCTGTTAGAGTGGCCTCTGTGGCACATTCAGGGCTTCAGGTTGCTAGGGCTCTATTGATCACCCCAAACTGCAGGGAACCCACATTCCACTCAACTAAATCAGCAACCAACAGTCAAGATGAACCAGTAGGGAGGAGATTAAGAATGTGGATACATTTCATCTCATTTTTGTCTCCGCATGGAACACAAAGTAGGAATATTTGTATGACCTCCAGGGGAAATGAGTGAGGGTGTTTGTGGACTCACCCTACCTGTAAACCATAAGTAAACAATCCATGATTTGTCATACCTGTGAACCTTCCAGGGTTGCTGGCTATAAGGAAACTCCCCTGTCCATGTCATGTACTAAGGCTGCTTCTTCTGTGTATCCAATTTGGAGGCTAGTCCCAGAGATGCATTCTGCCCTGAGAGGTCTCCCCAAAACACAGCCTATTCCAGTTTATTGCTGGTCAGTAATAGCATGTATGTGTGTTGGGATAAAGAACCTTAAAAGGGTTTCTGCTTGCCTTTAAATAATTATAGATTTATCTTCTCTACTTTTAATTCTGTCAATTTTTCCTTCACAGATATTAAAGCTGTATTTTATTTGTATGTCATCATGATGAGTTGTTCCTTTTATTACTATGAAATGCCCCTCCTTGGGGCATAATTCACCTTGCCTTATAGTCTGATGGGTTCGATATGTTTTCATATAGACACACCCACATTTTTATGGCATATCTTTTTGTACTCTTACTTTCAACAAATCTATGTTTTTATATTTAAAGTATATTTCTTTAAAAACCATATAGTTTGGTAGTGCTTTTCTATTCAGTTTGATAATGGAATGGTTATTATATTACATTGGATGTAATGTTAGGTTTAAGTCTACCATATAGGTGTTTGTTTTTAGTTTATTTCATCTGTTCCTTGTTCTTATGTTCCTTATTTTTGCCTTTTGGGTTAATTAAATTTCTTACTATTACATTTTTTTCCCTCTATTGATTATTTTCACTATATCTTACTGGAATGCTTTCCCCCCAGTGGTTGTATCTTGAGATTACAAACTACTTATCTTTTTTTAAAAGATTTTATTTATTTATTCATTAGAGGGGGGAGGGGGGCAGAGACACAGGCAGAGGGAGAAGCAGGCTCCAGGCAGGGAACCCGACGTGGGACTCAATCCCAGGTCTCCGGGATCACACCCTGGGCTGAAGGTGGCGCTAAACCACTGAGCCACCTGGGCTGCCCCACAAACTATTTATCTTTAACATTATCTCTTTCAAATAATATTACTAAAAGAACAGTCTTAAGAACCTTACAAAATTATAATTCCATTTATTCACTTCCTATTGTTTCCTTTTTATCTTATATTTTATTTACTCATAGGTAAATGAGTAGGTACTCCTAGGTAAATATATTATTATTTTTGCATTAAATAGTTATTATCTTTTATAGATAGATACCTACATACATAGATGATAATTTTTTAAAAGGTCCTTAATACTTATCCAGATGTTTTACCATTTATTCATTCTACTACTCTCTTCATTCCTGGGTGTGAATCCAGGCTTACATCAAGAATAATTTCCTTTCACCTTGAAAAATTTCCTTTCTCATCTCTTATAGTGCATATCTGCCAAAAATGAATGCTTTCAACTTTTGCCTGTTTTATTTTACTCTCACATTGAAAGATATTTTTCCTGAACAGTGAAAGCCATGTTAACAGGTACTTTCCTTCAGCACTTTGCAGATACTACATTGTCTTATGGCAATCCAGTGTTTTAGATGAAAAGCCAGACATTCTCAAAGTTGTTCCCTGTATGTGCTATCTTTTTTTCTCTGGTTGCTTTTAATATTTACTCTTTATCTTTGTTTTTAAGCAGTTTAGTTATAAAATGCCTCACTATATTGCTATTATTACTGATTTTTTTTCTTTCTTTGTTGTTACATTTTTCCTATTGGGTTTCAGTTAGCTTTTCTCACACGTGGGTTGAAATCCTTCATTTTTGGAAAACACTTGCCTCTTCAAATATTTCTTATGCTCCATTCTCTTTCATAGCCTCTACGGCTCCAATTATACATGTTAGACCATTCGTATTGTATTACAATCACAGATTTTCTGTTCCATTTTCTTTACTCTTTTTTTTCTCTTGTGTTTCAATTTGGATGATTTTTATTGGCCTGTCTTAAATTTTCTGATCCTTTCTTCTGCTAGGTTCAGTCTGCTATTCTGCCCACTAAATGAATCCTGTGTTTATGGTACCATAATTTTCATTTTTATCATTTCCATTTGGTTCTCTTTTTTTTTTCAAGTTTTATTTATTAATTTGAGAAAGGGAAAGAGCAGGGGGAGGGGCAGAGGAAGAGGGAGACAAGCAGACTCCCTGCTGAGTGGGGAGCCTGATTTGGGGCTTGATCCCAGAAGCCTGAAAGCATGACCTGAGCTGAAATCAAGAGTCAGATGCTCTCCCTTTCACGAAGATGGCACTGAAGGTGAAGAAGGAAGACCCTGCCCCTCCCAAAGCTGAAGCCAAAGCAAAGGCTTTGAAAGCTAAGAAAGCAGTGCTGAAAAGTGTGCAGAGTCACAAAGAAAGGAAGATCCTCACGTCACCTACATTCTGATGACCCAAGACCCTGTGTCTCTCAAGGCAGCCCAAATATCCTCGAAAGAGCACCCCCAGGAGAAACAAGCTTGATCACTATGCCATCATCAAGTTCCCCCTGACTACTGAGTCAGCCATGAAGAAAATAGAAGACAACAACATACTTGTGTTCATTGTGGATGTCGAGGCCAATAAGCACCAGATCAAACAGGCTGTGAAGAAGCTCTATGACATTGATGTGGCCAAGGTCAACACCTTGATCTGGCCTGATGGACAGAAGAAAGCATATGTTCGACTGGCTCCTGACTATGATGCTTTGGATGTTGCCAACAAAATTGGGATCATCTAAACTGAGTCCAGCTGGCTATAAATATAAATATAAATTTTTTCACCATAAAAAATAGAGTCAGATGCTCAACCAACTGAGCCGCCCAGGCGCCCCTCCATTTAGTTCTTTTTTACTGTACCTATAGCTCTGCTGAAATTCCCCAACTATTAATGAGTGCTTTCTACTTTTTTCCACTATATATTTTTAAGATGTTTATCATAGCTTTCCTTTTAAAAAGAAGATTTATTTATTTATTCATGAGACACAGAGAAGGAGAGAGAGAGGCAGAGACACAGGCAAAGAGAGAAGCAGGATCCATACAGGAAGCCCGATGTGGGACTCGATCCCAGGACCCCAGGATCACACTCTGGGTCAAAGGCAGACGCTCAACCACTGAGCCATCCAGGAGTCCCTCATAGCTTTCCTTTTAATCTTTGTCTGCTAAGTTTAATATCTGGGTCATCTGTAGGTCTATTTCCACTGCTTTTTTTTTTTTTTTACTTTTATTATGGGGGCATATTTTTCTGCTTCTTCACGTTCTGTAATTTTTTATTTTATATCAGCCTTCATGGTTTTCATAGCAGTAAATAATATTTATTTTCAGAAAAGGGCTCACTTATTCCTCAGTCACTCCACTACTGTGTGGAGAAGAAGGTGGAAAAAGGGATTGAAATAATCTAATATGTACTAGATCTGAACCCAACTTTGCTATTGCTTAAATTCAGCTCACTATTGACTTTAGATGTATTGAGGAAGGAAGTAGGACTTTCTCTTTAGCTAGACTGAACTTGGAAATGCTCCAGAGCATTTGAAGCATAGCCTAATAGGCAACATTCATGAACCCCAGGAAATCTCCGTTTTTCACACTCCAGCTCTCAACTGTCCAGATCTAAAACTTCTCTCTCCACCATGTTGCCCTGACCTCCAGCCATTGAAGGGCTGCTGCAGTAAATGGAATGAAGATTTTCTGCACCTTAAGATCTTTGTCAGCAGTCCTGTCCTGCCATAGCCTGTCTCAGTTACCCCCAAACACTCAGTGAAAGCCTGCAGGAAATAGTTATCGACAAATACAGATTCTTTCTATGATTGGGCTGACTCAAAATTCTAATCTGTGATACAAGCCCACTTGCAGCTGTTAAAAAGTTTGTTAACAGTTGGTCTGATTATTCTTCCACTATCTTCAACTTTCCCCCCAGGGGCTGAAGGTGCTCTTCTTTTCACTGTATCCCTAGGAGTGATTGAAAATAGCAACAACAAACTACAGAGTTCTTCTCTCTGAGGAAAGGTTAATCCCATTCTGGAAGTTAATTTATCCAAGTTTCTTTGGGTCTTAGCTTTTTGGTGGGTTATTTCATACCTACTGCTTCTACCTCCTCACAAAAAAATCATCCTTCAGCCACTCCTAAGTCTTTAAAGCATACATACCAGAGGCAGGTCCACCTTGGGAAGGCAGATCTGGAAACAGTCTCAGGGCTGCTTGGCAGAGAACTCCAGGGTCCCAAGCACCCAAAGCACACTGCAGAAGGGAGTCATTCATTCTTCCTCTAACTCAGAGATCTTTGGGGGAAAGACACAGGCAAAGGACTTGAGCAGCAAGGACTGCTGTAGTATGAGGCCCAGGGCAGGGTCTTCCCCCGTCTCTTGGCTAGGTCAAAAGGTAGTACTGATGATAACATAATATTTTGGAGCTAGGTGGGAAAACTCCATAAAGAGAGGAATGTGGAAGGCAAATGAAGGTAAGGATGACCTTTGACTCTTTTCCTAGGGCCAAGTCTTATAGCTGTGAAGATAATAGAACTTATATATATCTCTTCTCCAAGAATAGAAGGTAGCTTCAATATTGATGGGATACTCTAAAAGAAATAGAGTACAGTATATCTTCTAGAAAGCTAATGTCTCTAGATGGATATATTATAAGGAGTAGAACTAGTGCATAAAATGATTCAAGACAAAGCTTGCCTCTGATAACAAAATATACAAATTTGACCCATATGAGAATGACTATGACAACTTAACAGGGAAGTGACATTACTGTTAGCTTTTACATTGCCTTCCAACCAAAAGCAAACACAAAATGACTGCTGATATCACTTTAAGGTAATTTTCTTATGTTGGCTGGGTTATGGTTTAATTGATAGTTTAAGCAGAACTTCAACTACAAACAAAATTTATTGTCACTTTTTAACTTACATAGTTTTTGAACATGATGGAATTATTTATAACTATGTAGTTCCTGTATTTATTCCCACAGATATATGATGAAAATCTTAACATAAGGAACCACAACCTATGTTAGCATAAAAATATAACTATATTTTAATTAAATTTTATACTTCACCATGTCTGATGTAGATAATTGTATACTTTGATAGAATTTAGCTTTCATTTTAGCAGCATATATTTCCTTTAGCTGTGTTGTCTCCCCCCACATACACGCACAAACGTGAATTTGTTAGGATCACTTCAGAGAGGTTGGAGAATTTGTTCCCTTTATAAAGCAGTGCTGAAGAGTGAAGACAGAGAATTGCAGTTGAAATGGTGGATGGAATACATAATTTCACCCTTTCCTTCCCAAAGCCACCCTGTACTGATAGTAAACAAAAAAATGCTAACTGGAATAACGAAAATGGGAGAACATAGAACAGCAGAGAGCTGTTGACATATGTTTTGGAAAATGGCAAGGGAATGGATTAAGAGGTACTTGATTTAGCTGAGCAGTGATGTGGAAACCTAGGTGCCTGCAGAGGAGAGGCCAAGAAGATGCAAACAGGAACGCCCTAGAGAGTCAGGGAAAGCACAAGGAGTGAAGGCAAATGGTATTGCTGAAGCTAGGGGTGAGATGTGGAGCTGAAAACAGGACATGGTTGAGATTCTTTTCTTTTTACATTTTTAAATTTAAATTCAATTTGCCAACATATAGTATAACACCCAGTGTTTATCCCATCAAGTGCCCTTCTCAGTGTGTTACCCAGTTACTCCATTCCTACACCTGCCTCCTCTTCTGCAACCCTTTGTTTGTTTCCCAGAGTTAGGAGTCTCTCATGGTTTGTCTCCCTCTCTAATTTTTCCCACTCAATTACCCTCCTTTCCTTTATAATCCCTTTCACTATTATATTCCATGTATGAGTGAAATCATATGATGATTGTCCTTCTTAACAGCTGGGCTCCCAAATCCCCTTTGCACCTGTGCAGCCTGGCAACTACACTAACCTCTGCAGGAGGTAGGACGTGGGGTGTCTTATTCTCTGTAGTACTTAATTAGAGAGGCTCTAAACCCAGTGATCTTGGAAATGGTGGTAGGTGGCATCAGATGTAATACCACAATCTGTTAGATTAAGTGGAAATCTGAATGGTCAATAGTAATAAACTCCCCTCCCCTTCAAATCATCTTACCGAGCTTTGAATACCGAGCTATTCATTTCATAACAATGAATTCTATATCTACTCTGACAACCAGGCTTGTCCCTCCTGGATGGTACATTGGAAGGGGGGCTTCTCTGGAAGATCGGACTACTACACAGGTTGGGAGAAATCTAGTTACCCTTGAGTGTGTTTCAGTAACAGCTCAGCTTTGTCAGATCACCTTACAGTATTGCCCTAATGTCCGTGATGCATTGCGTAAGCAGGTAACTAGGGAATACCAGATGTGTGGAAGGTCTCTAACAAAAAAGAGACCAAAGCAAACAAACAAGAAACTGAAGGAAACAAAGACTGCAGGGAATAAATGAAAGCTCAAAAGAATGTATATTCTCATAGATAATAGAAAAGAAATTGTGTCCATGAATCAAAATATGGTCTTTATAAAAAAGGAATGAATAGAGACAAATAGAATTCTTAGAAATCAAACGTATGTTAGCAGAAATAGAATATTCAACAAAAGAGAGAAGAGAAATTATTCCAGAGAGGATTCTAGTGACAGATTAGTGGAAGAGAAAAGATAATAAAATTAGAGATTCCATTTAAGGGGTCCAGCATCCCACTATAAGGAGTTTAGTTTCAGAATAAAATAACAGAGGAACCAGACTTCAGAAATTGCTTAAGAAACATAATAAAATTTCTGCAAAATTGGAAGATACAAGTAAAAGTCCCTCGAGTTGCAAACAGTATCAGTTGGGGGAAATAGGGGGACCCACACCAAAATGTACTATGATGAAATATTAGAACACTGGGATAAAGAAGAAATAATAGGGGCACCTGGGTGGCACAGTCGGTTAAGCAACTGACTCTCAGTTTTAGTTCAGGTCATGATTCCAGGGTGATGAGATTGAGTCCCCAAGTATCAGGCTCTGCAGTCAGCTTGGAGTCATCTTAAGATTCTCTCTCTCTCCCTCTGCCCCTCCTGCTCATGTGGTCTCTCTCTTGCTCTCTCTCTCTCTCTCTCTCTCAAAAATAGATAAATAAAATCTTTCTTAAAAAAAGAAGAGAGACGCCTGGGTGGCTCAGTGGTTGAGCATCTGCCTTTGGCTCATGGCATGATCCCAGAGTCCCAGGATCAAGTCCTGCATCAGACTCCCAGCATCGAACTCCCTGCTTCTCCCTCTTCCTATGTCTCTGCCTCTCTCTCTCTCTCTCTCTCTCTCTCTCTCTCTGTGTGTGTGTGTGTATTTCATGAATAAATAAATAAAATATTTTTTAAAAAGAAGAAGAAATAATAGATCAAGAACAGAATGACCTGAATACAATACTAGAAACTAAAAGACAGTGAAGAAATTCCTTGAAATTTCTGGGGGAAATGTATTTCTAAACAATGAATTCTATATCTAGTCAAGTCAGTAATTAGTGGAAGAAAAGAATAAAGATATTTTCAAGCATTCAAATTCTCCAAAAATTTATTTGTCCTAAGTGTCATCCTGGGATTGCCCTTTGTAGCTTCCTGAGAAAGACACTCGGGATGGGGCTGGGGGACTGAAAAAAATAACTGACATAATTGTCTATATTAAGAGGAATGTTACATAATTAATGAGGAGTTTGGAAAAATGTAATGATGGCAAATAAAAGTTAGGCAAACTAAATTATGGCACAGCTACCAATTCAGAGAAAAAAACAACTGTGTAAAGGAATGGAAATGGAGTCATAAATCCCATGTGGTTTACATGTGAACAATATAATAAGGTAGTGTAAACACCAATTAGTGTTTTACCTAGAATTGTTGTATATCTAAATTGGAAGGCTTAAGGGAAGGAAAGTGTGTGTGTGTGTGTGTGTGTGTGTGTGTGTGTGTATAAATGAGAGAGCGGGAGGTTGGGAGGGAGACAGATATTGAAAGTACACCTGCTGGAGGAAGTGTACTTAGAAACTAAAGATAAGGGTTTAGTAGGAGACCAATAAACAATATCAACTTTGGAAAAATTTTTAAAAATGTATGAGAGCATCAAGTATCATTTAGGAATATGGAGTGACTGTCATATTTAACAGTTAAGAGTTGAAAGTGGTTGCCTCTGGTATTTACAGATGGGGAGGGGTAGAGTGGGATGGGACATTCCTTTAAGCTCTATCATTCTATGTGGCTTTTTAAAATATGTGCATGTATTTTTTAAAATATATGAAAGTTACATTTTAAAAAACTGAACGCTGTAAGTACTAGAGCTCAGTAGTTTTCAAGCTGTGCTTCCCAGGTTCCTGGACATTTCTGCAGGGGATGCCTTATAGAAGAGGGAGCTGGGTCAGCCTCCCACAGGAGCCTCAGCTATAGGACCTCTGCTTTGTCATTGTTAAGTTTCCATGAACTAATTCCTTTGAACAAAGGGTTCTGTAGAAAACACCACCACCAACAACAACAAACAAGTTTGAAAAGCACTGATTAGCCATGTGCATATCTGGAGAAAAACTGCTCCCCAAAAAATAAGCTGAATATAATAACTATCCGACTAGATCCAGTTTGGCTATCCATTGTCATTTTGTTTTACAACACAAAACAGAATTGTCCCATTTCTAACTCTTGATACATCTTAAGCTTGGAGTATGACCAGCTTGTTTGGGTTTCAAATATGGGCTGGACTTACAATTATTAAATTTTGTACAGGTTTGAAATGGTAACATTAAGTACATGCTTGTTTTTTTCCCAAACCAAATTGAACCCTCACTTCTTTAGAGGCAGCAAGTATGGCATATGCTGCCAAGTACAGTAGGGGTATCTTTCTATCCCGAGGATGACTGAACATTCTAGTTTTGTCTAGGGATGGATATGTTTATGATTGTGCTCTAATTAGGGTTGATTTTGGTCCTACAAGAGAAAAATACCCATGCCCCAGTTTAAAGGAAAAGATACAAATAAAAATCTTTGTTTTTAACACGGAAGATAATCTTTTGTGAACATGACGTATTGATTGTTTCCTGGGCTATCAAGCCTCTCAAAAATCAACCATCCTTCTCTTGGTGAATTTAATTTAGGGAAAAATCATATGCTGAAATTAATGCTACTAAGAAAACTATTAGTCAATCAATATCTATCTTTCCCCCTCCCTATCCCACACACACGATGTGAAGTGTTATACCTCATCTGTGGACTTCCACTGTTCCTCAATCTAGAATAATTTAAAGTTTCTTTGAAAAATAACTACATATAATTTTATATAAAATAAAACACATAATATAGATTTATTCATTTTGTATATCATATTCTATACATTTTACATGCATATCTCATTTGAGGTCGGCAGCAATTCTAAAATATGTATTATTATTCTCATTGTAAAGAGGACATAGTGACCCTTGGAGTTTGACGTGGCCCAAGTTGCATGGCTGCCAGGGGCCAAGGCAAAAGAAATCTATATTTTTGAAGTACCTATCTACTTGGGCCAAACACCTCTGAATGAATAAAAAGTCTAGTCTTTGTCAAAAGCATTTCTATAACATAAACAGTTCTGAATTACATATATAGAATGATCAACTCATCCTGGTTTGCTGGAGGCTTTCTTGGTTTTAGCACTGAAAATCCTGCATACTGGGAAATCCTTCAGTTCCAGTAAAATGGGTTTGGTTGGTTACTTTACATATAGAGTTGTTCCAGGAGGCTGTAATAGATACCCATCCTGGGAACAGAGAGACAGACAGGAAATGAAATGCAAGTAAAGGACACACTGATCAAGAAGTTTATTTAGATGAGGGTGAAGATGATTTCTTACCCATACCAAAGAAAACCAATTTCAGCAACTACAGTAACACGACAAAACAATTAGCTTTAGCTTCAAAAATGTTTATGTAAGCAAAGATATCTGTAGATTTAAGATCTATGTCAGTGTCATCAAGTGTCCAAAAGACAAATTTGACACTACCAGATCTTGAAAAGTAAAGACCTAACTTAAGTGTTTCATGAGAAAAAAATCACAATATACACAGCCAGATGTTCTAGGGCCAGACATCCTCAACCTCCCCTCTAAACTTTGTTCACCTCCAAGTCTGCCTCATTAAAGTATCTGCTCCCCAGTCCAGCTGACAGACTGGCACCTGCTTCTAGTATGCCAGATTCTATTCCCCACTCTATTCTTTTGGTCTCACTGATTCCTTTCAGATCACTCTTTTTTTAAAGATTTTATTTATTTGAGAGAGAGAGAGAGAGAGAGTACACAAGCAGGAGGAGGGGCAGGCAGAGGGAGAAGCAGACTCCCCATCGAGCAGGGAGCCGGATGCGGGTCTGACCCAAGGACCATGGGATGATGACCTAAGCTGACAGCAGACCCTTCACCAAATGAGCCACCCAGGCACCTCAGGATCACTCTTTTTCTTGGGTATTTTCCCTCCATACCCATCTTAAAATTAACAGAAGCCCCCTACAGCTTTCATCTGTGTCCATGTCCACATTGAAGAGCCTCCTCATTCTCCTTCCACTCCCTCCCCCTCAACAACCCATCTACCATTCAGCAGACCCAAAGAAGAGAAATAGAGATGCCTCTTCACAGGCCAGAAGGAGAATAAAAATGAGGAAAAGCTACAATTATTCTTGTTTGAATATTTTTGGGGGGATGTTTTTACCCATAAGTCATTTTGATAGGCTTTCTTCTAGTCTTTTCCTTTCCATCTAATGCCTACAGAAGTTCTAACATAGTAGAAAATCATGATGCATGTACATTTTTATGCCATGATTTTTATTTAAAAAAATTTTTTAAGATTTTATTCACTTATTCATGAGAGACAGAGAGACCGAGAGAGAGAGAGAGAGAGAGAGAGAGAGGCAGAGACAGGCAGAGGGAGAAGCAGGCTCCATGCAGGGAGCCCAGTGTGGGACTCGATCCTAGGACTCCAGGATCATGCCCTGGGCTGAAGGCAGGTGCTAAACTGCTGAGCCACCCAGGGGTCCCTATATGCCATGATTTTTAACCTAAGCATTAGGTCTTGTCTTTTTGTTGTCATCAGAAGTATCGTTGTTCCCAGCTACTCTACCAAATATGATGTTATCATTAGTATATTTATGACATATGTCCCTTTCCATAATTAGGGCCATATGCATGCAAAATGAGTGCCCATTTCATCCAATTTTTTAACTGACATTTAATAATAATATACACAGCATGCTGCTGTTTTGAATCCCTTCCATATTTTTTGTTAGAGCCTCTGTTTTTTAATGCTTTTTTTAATGTATGGTTTTCTAATTTTTCTTGGACCATGTCTGTTTTAATTACTTTCAAAAAGAGGGACACCTGGGTGGCTCAGCAGTTAAGCACCTGCCTTCAGCCCAGAGCATGATCCTGGAGTCCCAGGATCGAGTCCCACATTAGGCTCCCTGCATGGAACCTGCTTTTCTCTCTGCCTATGTCTCTGCCTCTCTCTATGTCTCTCATGAATAAATAAATAAAGTCTAAAAAAAAAAAAAAGCTGCAACTTACAACTTGGGTTCATTAATTTTCCTTAGGGGGAAAAAAAAAAACTATTCGCCACCCCCCCCCCACCCCAGTGCATTTTTGTATAGTTGTCTTGGTCCATTCAGACTGTTATTATATACCATTGACTGGGTGGCTTATATACAATAGGAATTGATCTCTCACAGTCTGAAAGCTGGAAGTCCAATATCAAGACACTAACGGATTCAATGTCTGGTGAAGGCCTACTTCCTGGTTCGCAGAGGGCCGTCTTTTTGCTGTGTTCTCACATGGCATAAGGGACAAAGGAGCTCTCTGGAGGTCTTGCTTGAAGGGCACTAATTCCATTAACGAGGGCACCACCCTCAGGACCTAATCAACTTCCAAAAGCCCCACTTCCTAATGCCATCATATTGTAGATTATGTTTCAATATATGGATTTTGGGGGGACACAAATATTCAATATATAGCAAGTAGTGTCTATTTTCTAAAAAAAAGAAAAGTATGCAAAAGAACAAAAAAAAATCATTGGCAAATCCATTATCCTGAGAATTTGCCTATTCTAGTCTCTTAAGGATGCTAACAAGGAAAAAAAATATCAGGAATCACTTGTTATTCAATGACCAGATTCTTCATACACATGATGTGTATCAGATCAACTAAGATCTATGTTTGAATACCTTACTCACCTCAATAAGGATCCTGCTATCAGCATTTGCCATCCACAGAACTGTGCTAATACAGTCTATTTCTGGAGAATGAAGCACAGATTAACTGCTTGTTCATGATAAATCAAGGGTATTTGATTTGCCTGTTACATGCCCAGTTTTCTTTGGAAGCAAGCCCTGCAAGCTATTTTTCTGATCAAATCCTAACTCTCATGTTAGTGCTTATGAAAGAGAAAAATAACATTTACTCATGATAAGACTGAATTCTATCAATTATAAATCTTATCAATTACCTTGTGAAGGTTAGGCAGAAAAGAAAAGCAAAAAATTCCCATTGTGCTCACTCAACCTTGAGGTTGGACTGATGCAGACTGTTCTAGAATTTCCATGATTGGCACAGCTTAAATATAAGGGAAGATAAGGTTGTTAACCCAAGAAGATATCTGATTGATAAATGTCGTATTTATAAGGAATGGCTAGTAACAATTCAATAAGGAAATTTTTTACAATTCACTAGCTAGTATGAAATATTAGAAGGACCCAACATTTCCTTTTTTCTCTATTTTTCTTAGAAGCTAACAAGCTCAGCAGGAATGATCTTAGCAGTATTTTCCATGTTGGTGTTTAGAGCTAATCGCTCACACAGACACAAAATTTATGATTTTCTTTTCCTTCAGTAAAGGTACTCAGTACCTAATATAACTTCCATATAATCTATTGGTTAGTGGCTTGAAAAGAGATAATTTTCCCTCAAAACCTTTCAGATAGATATGCAGTGAGCCAACACATAACCATTTTCCATAAGTTGAAATATATACTTTTACATAAACAGTTATTCAGTTTCAAAAAACATTTCTTGAGCACAGTTACATGCTAGTGTTCACTCAGAGATAAAACATAGGCGAATAGTGTGGCTGAATGTGAACCAGATGGCCTACCACCAATCCCGACTCTTATCTTAGTCCACATGTGTTTTGACACCATCCATTAGCCTTGGGGAGGAGTGTTTTGATACAGAGAAGACACATGGGGACAGGGATATGTGCTCTCTGGGTGAGTGATTGATTATTCTTTTCTATTTATTTCTGAAGTCATCTGGATATGCCTACTTAGCATTGCACATCGCTTGAAATGTCCTTAAGACAATCAGCTTCGGGAATAAGACTAAGGAAAGTTTCTTCCTCCTCTACCAACTTCTTTTATTTTTTTTAAAGGACATCTAGTAACAATTTAGGGAGTGAGCAAGCTGGTAGGAGGCCAGTCCGTATTGGGCATCAAAATACCCCCGAAGTAAATTAAGTAACACTGATGCCAGTTGATCAAATGTTCACTCATGGTTCCCAAACATGGTCTTGTTCAGATGTGGTACAAGATCACCTAGAACAGAAAATGTAAAACCAACCACGAACAAACAAAGTGAAAGCCTTCTTAGTTGGAGTCAACCTTTTGCCATTGAATATTTCTGAGATGTCTGTACAAGTTGCAAGGAGCAGCTGCAACCACACCGCAACCCTGAGCCCCGCCAGCTGACAGTTGCCCAGAGTTGGCAGCCACAGCCAGATGAAATTTGGAAAGCCAAAGTGTGTGGGGTTGTAGCTTGTCTGATTGCTGAAATTATAAAACCTTTATCAGGTCCTTTAAGAAGTTGTCTGGTCCATAAAATGGCATACAATAAATTCACTATTTTAAACACAGAGAGGTAGGTCATCTGCAGCAGCAACAGCAAATCTTTTGGCCCCTGTAACTAGAAAGTAATATTAAACACAAGTTTATTAGTAGTAATTTGAAGGGACTGTACACTATTAATCCTTGTCCAACCCTATTTGAGGAAACGTATCTTTTTCTCATTCCCATTCACTCAGGCTTTGTTCATGTGTGTGTGTGCATGTAGTTCTCACCAGTCTGCAAGACAATCCTGGAAAAGAAGACTTGACAGGGAGATAGAAGTGTTTTTTTGCACCCTCTTCTCTTGCTGTCTGCAATATAAAATATAGGATAATTGAAATCAGTTTTTCCACAATTCTTCTGAACAAGGTTTTCTTTCACAGAAAAGCCACAGATTGAACAGCTGCGCTCCAGAATACTGTCAAGCAGGCAGCATGACTGTTTCTTCCCCGAATGGGTCCCAACTCATTTACTAATAAGGAAATTCAACTTTTAACACATGATTTGCCATTTCACTTTTTACTGCACGCAGAGCCATTTTGGGTAAAATGATATGTAGATATTAAAACTGAAATGCCATGGCGACATCAAAGATATATGTAATGCCCCCCAGATATTCACTCCATTCTCCTCAAAGTTATGAAAAAAAAAAAATCTAGGAAACTTACTCGCTTGTACTATGTGTACCTGGGGAAGTTTTTCATGCAGAGCAACAGAACAAAACTTGAGCTGCTTTGCTTTCTGCTTCCAGGAATGCCAATCAGAGAACATTCTTTTTCAGACAGCCAAGTTTGGAAGTCAGTTGGTTTCTGGCAGTAAGAAGGGGGAGGGGATGGCAGGAGGGAAAGCACAGTGAGTCCTCAGGCTGAGCTTAAGCTTCCAAGTGTTTCCGTAATAGCCATCAATGAAAGCATCTCCTTTTACCCACGCAGAGACAGGTAAAAAGACAGCTGAGTAAATGGGCATTCGATGTAGCAGCAGCGGAAGCTCAGTCAGAGGAAGGAGGGGGGTGGAGGGAGGGCGTTTGAAAGCCTGCCATTGGTGAGCTTACCAAAGGCATCTGCCAGTGGGACTTCAACGGAATGTGAAACCAAATCATTTTCAAGTTAAAGATAGACACAGTATACAGGATCTAGAAGCTGGATTTTAAACTCCTATCACTCCCTAGAATTTCAGAGAGTTCTGTTATGATCTCTGTAGTAATTAACAATTTAGCCAAAGTTCGTTTTTCAAGTGTCTGTGCTAAGAATTCATGTATGGTCTCGATGTCCTGGAATTAAAAGGATTTAGGAGCTCATGGTGTACATACTCTAGGGTAAGTGAAAAGATTGGTTTTAAGGCTCATCGCTTCTCTGAGAAGGTTAATGTTGAATTTTTCTTTGTATCTGTGTAAATGAAAAAGTGATCATGAAGATTTTTCCAAGACTGTGACTTTCTTACCTTTCTTGAGATAGTTGGCGTGTTACAAGTTATGCAGCAGAAAGAAAGAGTATTTCAGCTTTGTTTTGAAATTTATCTTGCATGTCTGTCACTTCAGTTTTGCTTTATTACCCTTACTTGACATTTTCCCTCCATTAACTCCTTAAACACCCTGCAGTTATTGAGTTACAATGTCCATAGTTCTGTGTCGACACCCAGTGAATGCTACTGTGTTTATGATGTCATTGGATGCAATGTTTTATTGTGAGATGGAGAGATTTCTTTGCATGGCACCATGACACTTCCTAATTTAAAAAATGAAAAAGGAAAATAAATAAAAGAAGGGAAAAAAAGGTTACCCAAAGGTGAGATGAAGTGTGTAAGGAACCTTTAGAAAAAGAGAGAGAGAGAGAGAGAAATAAGCAGTTTTCCATTGAAGAGAACAATTTATTAATAGAAGTTATTTTTTGGTGTCGCCTCATTAATTCCAAGCAGGTTCTCTTCCTCCAAAAAAGCTGATATTTGCTAAGTGAATGGAGGCGTTCTGATTATATGGAGCTTGAGAGTGGAGGAGGGAGAGTTGTCTAATTTGCTATTACCACGCTGTGTTTTAAGGATTTCAAACTTCTTTCTTTAAAAGAAAGAATGACAAACTTCAGTTCTCTTCATGTTTTGACCATGTATAGGTTTTGTTTCTTATTTTGTCGAATGACCTCTCAGCTCTGCTCTTAGAGACAGCTTTCCCAAACTTGCACAGCATTCCTTCTGAATAAATACTGTCCATAATAGTCACAGAGGACATGGTGTGAATTGGAAATTCTACTTTATATGGGGAAAATGAGTCTGCTGACGTTCTTATCACAGTGTGGGGCTGAACAGTTGTTAAACGTAACTGGCTGGATTTTGCTCTGTCAGACCAGATTCTAATGAACTAAGTCGGCTAAACTAAGTACAAATGATGTGTGACTTAACACAGATCTTTCAATTTTGATAAGAATAAATAATATCGTGTGTTACTCTTCTAAAATGAAAACTGAGCATCATATTGGTAGAATCATTTGATTTTACAACTACCAAATAATCTAGCAAGACCAAAACAAAATGTGAAGTTGACAGGGCTCAGTTTTGACGCTCCTACCCTCCTTTCTCTGCCCACTTTCTCCCCCCTTCCAGTCCTCCTCCACCTTCCGGGCCTTTGATGAATGTCATTGCTCAGTATCCTTCTTTTTTCTTGCAGTCAAGACCCACTTTCCAGAAAGTTGCAGGGAATTTTCATTTCATTTCTCCACAAGCGGATGGTACCTTTGTAAATTTTCCCTGGTGACATTGACTCCTCTTCCCCTTGCTTCACCCAGCTGAATCCTGACCTGTTGATAGTAGGAGTGAGCCTGGCAGAAATCATAGGTGTTTCCAAGAAATTTGTGAGTGGGAGCTGGTGTGTGCCCACCATATACACATGTATGCACAAAAACACTTCATGGTGGACTTATCTTTTACTCAACTAATATATTTCCGATTGAATCATAAATATAAATATATAAATAAATAAAATAAATTATAATTTATATAAATATATACATAAATTTTGTAAGTTTATATATAAGTATATATAAATAAATTATATCATATAAATACATAAATTATATCAGACTTTTCAGTATGGGGTTTTGTTTTTTTCAGTGTGTCAAAAGAAAGCCAAAAAAGAACACAAAACTTTAAATTCTAAAATGTGAGAATTTTAAACCATGAGGCAAAATAGTGTTGATAGAGAGGATGAATATTACTCTGCTATTCTCATGTCACTTATAGTTTCTAGTCTCTTGCTGAAATCTGTCAAGGTTGGGCTTTATTTCATTGAATGTAGTACATGTAGTTTTATAATATATGTCTGCTCATCCTAGTATCTCAAGTGTTACTGGATTTGTTTCTATTATTATTTTTCCTGCCAGGTCTTACTCATGGTGTCATATTTTCTTGGTTGCTTAGATATCTTTGACTATCTGTTGGAAAATGTATTTTAAAAATCACTTGTAAGAATAAATTGAGACCTAGTGGTAATGACATTTTCCTCCAGAGAGGACTTTGGTTTGCTTCTACCAGGCACCTGGGGGCAATATCAGCCCAGAATTTATCTTTGTCAAAGTCCAACACCTAAGGTTTCCTGAATCACCCCTGTGTAAGAAGCAAGGCTGCAAATCTGTGTGAGGAATCATTTATTTGGGGTTCACTCCTACCCTGAAGGAAGATACGGCCTTTTGAGGTCCCAAGTTAAAGTTGTGTTAGGTAATTAAAACCCTCACCTGCAGATCATGGGCTTTGTCATTCCCACAAAACCTGTAAGGCTACCCAAAGTGCAGCTGGTTTCACAGATTTTTGTTCCTGATACTTATATGCCCAAGGGCAAAAACTTTCAAAGATCATCTTCCTCTCCGCAGTTCTGGTCGCCCAAATTTCTGAGTGTGTAAACCTCGCCATCTTTTTAGCTCTTTGCTGTTTTTATATTTTCAATAACTTTAGTTAATAAGAGTGTTAGTCCAAATTATCTCATTACTGGTCCCAAGAATGGAAATTCACTCTACTGCTTTTATAGTCATTTTTTTTATACTCATGCTAGAGAAGATATTAGGCAGTCTGCTAACATCATTGATGATTTTGGGTAGTTTTTCTGATTTGTAGTTTTCGTTGTGGACTTTTGGAGAAATTTTCAAGTGCATGGAGGATTCACGTTTCCCAACCTTATTTGAGCTGTCAACAATATTTAACAGTCCTTTTATTTGTCCCTAGCTGGCCCCTTTCCTTAGTTATCTCTTCAGTCTCTCTAATCCACCCTACCACCATCACTGTCAGCTGTTGACCTTGACTCCTCTTGCTTTCTCTGGGCCTTTATTCAAGTATCTATACATTTAAAAAGTTATCTTAAATAAATTCCTTTCTTTTCATTCTCCTTGCAACTGCTCTATTTCAGTTCTTCATCATCTCACTTGGGTATTACAATGGTCTCCCAGGTGTTCTCCTGCTTTTAGAGTCTACCCCCCAACACATCTCCCACCCTAGGACCAACACGCCTATCTTCTCAAAATCATAGACATGAATGGATTGCCCCCTTACTTAAAAATCCCTAGTAATTCACCATTTCCTTCAAAATAAATTCCTTAATATGTCTTAAAGGCCTGTCACAAAGCCTCAACCTATTTGTCTAACACCATCTCTACTACTTCACTGGTTATCACCAGCACTTTAATCACACATAATTTCTGCCTTCAGAATATTCCATACACTATAGTATCTCTGTGCTAGTCTACCTACCTGCCCCCCCACCCCAAACACCCAATGTTCATCTCCTTGTGGATAAATTCTACTTCTTCAAGGTTGACCTCGTAAGTCACCTTCCTTGTACTTTCTTTACTTGTATAGTTCACCCGCTATTCTGGGAACCTCTGATGGCAGGGACTGTGTCTTGCTCATTTTTGTATTCTCAGTAACTGACAAATAGAAACTATTTAATTTGAGTTTAAGGAAATGAACAAACAACTGTTATGAGGAAGTGGTTTTTTTTTGACAATTCCTTATTCACTTTATTCTTTTTCATTGTAAACATCATTATTCTTTTGACCTCAGACTCTTTTTCTGGAATTGTGATCATTAGTGTTCCTCTATGTCAAGGAAAGCCAGTTAAAAATGCATGTTTGAAAAAAAAAATGTTTGTTTGGTTATTGCATTTCTGCAGGGGAAGAGGCTATCCATTTCCGTTTTTGCCAAATGAGACTCCATAACATCACTGTGATGACGAGAGAGATCATAGAAGTTTAAGTGTGATAAATTACCTGTATATTGTCAGAAAGATTCACAATAAAAAGGAAAGTCACGGAGTTAGAAAACACATGTTTCAACAAATCTAGCCCATTGCTGGGTAACACCAATAGAAAAAGTTAACCTGATACAACTAGATTAAAATAATCTCACTGCACACAGCCTGAATCTGAACCATTGGAAAACGCTGGATTGTTTTTCAGATCAGTGTGGTGCCAGAAGGAAAGCAGTTGATTGCTTATGTGATATGACATTGTCACCCTAAATCTTAAAGGTGGCTGAAAATCTTCATTAGAAAACTTTAAGGACTTAAATGTTAATCTCAATTTGCTATGCTGAATTTAAACAACAACAACAACAACACTGCATTTAATTATTGAAAATTGAATATAGTTAGTGGGAACTAGAGAGAGAGGAAGTATGGCTTATTAATCTCAGGATGTTTAACTACTTTCATATTCCTCAGACCATTTATAAATTTGTCACACATTTGCTATATGCCTTTGACATGCCAACACCTGAGATTTAGAAAAATAAGAAACTTGGATTATATTTTTTCTTATATAGGGCTTTCATACCTCCACAAAGGAAAAAGCCCTTGTATGAATGCAGTCAAAAAATATTGTAAATATAAATAAATAAATAAATAAATAAATATTATTTTAAATAAAAATCTTTGAATCTAATCAAATGTTCAAAGTCAATGTCTAGGTGAGAACCCAGATTTAGATTTCTCTATCACAAAATATGAAAATATAATATTATAGACATTTTCTTTTTTGCCTCATCAGTAAAAAACAAGTAAGACTAGCCGTTGAAAACTGGCTGATTTAAATCATACCTTTCAAGTAGCTGAGCTAATTTGTCTTATTAATTCAATAAATCTCTACCAAGCTCCTAACTTCTGCCTTAACTGTGCCATATTAAGAAATTATCTAGTCCCCTTCACTGGACACTGACCCTGGATTATGTCATGTTAAAACAATGGATATAATTTAAAAATTCCTTTATACTTTCTCTAATTTGTATTCTTAATTTATTTGTATGGCTAATCTCCATACTTGTTAAAAAGTCACTCTGCCTTTCTTCAACAGTAAGTATTTTCCTCTCAGAAAGGTAAGTTTTAGGAGTCTTGGGGTTAGTTTCATTTTTTTTAATCTATATTTAGCAGATGTTCTCTTACAGAATGGTTTAGAGACCTAAACAAATTATATATTAAAAAAGAGTTATTTGGAACATGCCTTTTTATCACTGTTGTACCTTAATATAAAATATAAATACATTTATTTGCATAAATAAAGTTGGACTTTGCATTCTTGCAAGATAAATATGGTGTGAAGATGACTCAGAGACAGCCTGAGTCATGAAAGCTTTGTAAAGCTTCGTGTATTTTAAAGAAGGCAATGGTTATTTTTACTATTTTTCTTTTTTAGCCTTACTTTGCTTTTTGTACCTCATTCCTATGTAATGTAGTAGCACTTAGATTTATCAGTGCTGAAAGGATGAATTCACTGAGTTAGTCATAGTTGAAGACTACAGATGCCTTTACTAATTGTATTAAGAGATGTTGATTAATTTTGGATGAAATCTATCTTCTAATGCATCTGAATTTCCTAGTCCTAGACTGTTCATTGCTACACATTCATAGCAACATATTTACTCATCAAAAGATGTTGTTTTTAGCACTTCAGATAAGTGTAACAACTCTCTTCTAAACCACATGCATCCAATATTTTATACTATTTGGTAGGTAAGAGACATATGTTATTTTCTTTTATATACAATAAAGCTAAGATGCAGACATAGGAAGTGCTCCAGATATACTACATGTGGTTTCCTGAGGTGACAAACAACTCCTAAATCCCATTGGCTTATAAAAGCCAAAGTTTTCTTCCTCCTCATGCAAATTATCTACCACAGGCAGGGGCTGGGGGGGCTGCAGGCCTTTCTCCACATGGTTGCTTTCCCCTGGAATTGACCCGCGTTCCTTGGCCAAAGCATTCTGTGTGGTCACACCTCGCTTCAGTTGAGTGAGGAATACAATCCTGCCACATGCCTGAAAAGAGAAAGCTGGAATTTTTATGAAGACTTCTAATAAATTCTGTGCTAATGGATGATGATAGGTGGTGCCAAACCTCCAGAAGAACAAAGATCTAGACTCAGATCTTAGGCAGTATTTCCCTCCTTATCTGCAGTTTAGCGTTCTGTGATTTTAATTACCTGTGGTCAACCGGGATTGGCAAGCAGGTGATCTTCCTTCCAACAAATGGTCAGAAGATAGCCTGTCCCTGTGTCTCATGCCTGTGTCACTCACTACATTTCCTGGCGCAGGCATTTTATTGTCTCACATCATTACAAGAAGAAGCATGAGTACAGTACAATAAGATATTTTGAGAGAGAGAAACCATATTTACATAACATGATACAGTATGTTGTTTAAAGTGTTCTATTTCATTATTTTTTAAAGATTTATTTATTTTATTTAAGAGAGAGAGAGCATGAGTGGGAGGGGCAGAGGGAGAGGGAAAGAATTCCAAGCAGACTCCCCATTGAGCATAAGCCCAACATGGGGCTTGATCTCACGATCATAGGATCAGGACCTGAGCCAAAACCAAGAGTTTGATGCTTAACTGTGACACCCAGGCACCCCTGTTCTATTTTATTATCCGTTATTGTTGCTAATCTCTTACTTTGCCTACTTTATAAGCTAAAATATATTATAGGTGTATATGTATAGGAAAAAAACATAGTAGATCAAGGGTTCAGTACTGTCTGCAGTTTGAGCCATCCAGTAAGGATCTTAGACTGTATTCCCACGGATAATGGGGGACTGTATTCCCACGGATAATGGGGGACTCCTTGTGAACAGGTGTCCTGGCAGTTTGTAGACAATTGCCTACTATCTGATGCTATTGTTTTTTTTTTATCTTTTTTCATCCTTTGATGCTCATCCCCACTAAGGCTTTTGGCTCTCTAAACCTTTGTTGTTTCCTGAGCAACTGTGACCTTTCCTGTCAATGCTTTTCCAATCCTTGGGAATCCTAACATTTACCTGCCTTTACATTTCTCTCAGGAAGTCCTGCCCATAAACAGCCTTGGGAAGAGAAAAGAGCCTCTGCTAGGGCAATTCCTTTAAATTGTAGAGACCAAAAAGTGAAACATTACTTCTACACTTTCCCATCTTTAAGAACTGATCACGCGTAGCAAATTAATGGAGAAAAATGCAGTGGAGTATAATCCATTACAGCCCCAGCCCCCAGTATTTCCAAGAGGCAAAATAAAAGGACTATGGTTAGGGAAAATGCCCCCAGAAGAATGGTGATCTATATTACATATTAGAAATGCATCATTTTGAGTAGGATTTATGCCACTCTGATACTCTATTTTTTTTTGTTTTGCATTTAGTTTTAAGCACTAACAAGGCAAAACTGAAGAATTCAAAGATTAATGAGATGCTTGAAAATTGGAAAATTATTAAGCCAGTATTTTAAGGCCTTTGGATTTTATTTTATTTTTATTTTTTAATTTTTTAATTTTTTAAAAATATTTTATTTATTTATTCATGAAAGACACAGAGGAGAGAGAGAGAGGCAGAGACACAGGCAGAGGGAGAAGCAGGCTCCATGCAAGGAGCCCAATGTGAGACTTGAACCCGAGAATCCAGGATCATGCCCTGAGCCAAAGGCAGGCATTCAACCGCTGAGCCACTCAGGCGTCGCAGCCTTTGGATTTTAATTTAAATCAGCAAATCCAATTTATGTTCTTGGAAACAGTAATTTTAGGAAATGCTATAT
Organism: Canis aureus; assembly: GCF_053574225.1. Taxonomy (NCBI): domain Eukaryota; kingdom Metazoa; phylum Chordata; class Mammalia; order Carnivora; family Canidae; genus Canis; species Canis aureus. The sequence continues at coordinate 25,765,586 of NC_135616.1, forward strand.
GCAAAAAGAAAAAAAAAAGATGAGTATTCTGGGTCAAGTGAATTTGGAAAATGCTGTATACCATATCTCTTTCTTGGAGATTTAGGTGAACCTCAGCATTAGGGGGTTCTTAAAGTCTGATTTTTTTCAACCTAATGTTTTAACACACTTGGTCAATTCTTGTTTAAATCAACCTTTGTTCATTGTATTAATAATTAAAAGTGATAATCTGGCAGCTCGTGTAATATTTTAGAACATAAAGATGAGAATTTTAAAGGACTTTCAAATATCTTTACTATTGGGTACTTTGTATTCTCCTGATAATGCCATTGATTTTAAGTACCAACAGAAATTAAATTTTGAACCAAAAGGGCATCCAGTAGTATTTGTTTAACTTTAGTCAGCATATAATTTGTGATGCAACCACAAATAAAGAGATTGGCTGTATTCATCAGAATCCAGAACTCCACAAGGATTTTACCTATTTCATTCAAATATCTAAAACTGTTATTCCATTTTAGAATGTGACTACACATTATTAATTTCTAAGACTTAGTTATCCTTTCTTTATGAAGACCTCGTGAAGAGAAATCTTCAACATTTGTTTCTCGATTTTTTGTTGTTGTTGTTCACCTCCTTTAAGTTTAAAAACCTTAACACTTAAAAGGAAAAGGAAAGGGACGCCTGGGTGGCTCACTGGTTGAGCATCTGCCTTTGGCTCAGGGCATGATCCTAGGGCCCGGGATTGAATCCCGCATCGGGCTCCTTGCAGGGAGTCTGCTCCTCCCTCTGCCTCTCATGAATAAATAAATAAAATCTTAAAAAAAAAAAAAAGGAAAAGGAAATTGTTGGGTTTCAAAAGATGCTCTATGGAAGTTACCAGCTATGGAAATTTTTTGGTGCAAGAAGGGTAATAGACTAACACAAACAAAATGTCTATTTTTTTAGAACATTATATTCAGCTAAGTGCTGTGACTGCTTAAAATAAACGAATGCTCCATGAACTTTTAAACTATTAGGAATTCTAGTAAAAAAAAATTCTAGATAGGAGTTTTACTGATTGGTTATCAGGGTGTTCAGGTGTGACAGGGAGCATGTGTCCTTTCATCACCTCATTTACTCCTGTAATATTATTCTGCTTTTTATTTATCAACATTTCAATTCTCCTCCTAACATTTTAGAAGAGTTAATTTTTTGTCAGTACATTTTTTTTTTAAAAAAGAAAATTACTTGGGAAATATACCCTCTCTCTGTATCATACAAAGAAAAATCATTCAATCCAAAGTGTGAGTAGCATCAATTCCTGGCCCACATCTCTCCCTTGGTTTATTTTTGTTTATATTTTCCCCTGGGGTTTTAATGAGATTCAGAAACCATAATGATGTCAGCAACACCTCTAAAAATCCATTGCAGGGGAATCTGAAGATCTCTTCTCAACTCTGCAGGGCTGCTCCTTTGCAACTCTCTGAATAGCCACAAAGCAGAACATTCTATTGTTTGCCAAATTACAAAGTCAATTATATCTACATTCTGAAACTGCCTAGCACCTAAAACATTTGGAATGCTGAAAAATATCCTGTGTAACCATTTGCCAGACGCCAGAACATAAATCTAAGTTACTTAGATTTACAGTATTATAATCTCTCCTTTAAAATGACATGAGGGAAGTGTTTAACTTAATGAGGCAAAGGATCCTGGTGTGCAAGTTACATTACATTTTTCATTGCACAAGGGTAAATTATTGCTTCAGTCTCCTAAATGGTACCCCAGTGGCCTCAAAGACACAATGTAGCTTCCAGAAATGCCCATTTTTGTCTTAGGCAATAACTTACTTCATGAGAGCATGCTTTCTGAGAATTGCCCATAACGTTTCTTGCAGTAGGCTGAATTTCTTGAAGGTCATTCATAAACACTAGCTGAACTTGACTTTTTTTTTAACTTAGGAACACTGAAGTGTAAGTCTTTAGACATCATCATACAAAAGGGAAACCAATGAACATTTCTGTTCTAAACCATTTAGAAAACATTCTAAGAAATAAAAGACTGTGTTTTTTTTTTTTTTTTTTAGTGTTTCTCGTCTGATTTTGCTAACTTTTTGAAATAAATAAGCGCAGGTCTGTTGGGGTGGTCTATAAAGATTTTGGGCTATAATAATTAAGTATATTATTCTATATTTGCGAAAAGAATCTTAATCCTCTATTGAACACCATATGTATGAATCTAAATGTGTGCGGGCTTTTTTAAAGCAAGCTTTACTTTCTAATAAGGTAATACAGGATTTAATTAAAACAAAACAAAATACCCTTACCATTCAGTGCTGCAGCATTTGGGTAAATGTTAAAGCTTGACAATTTTCAAGGCAGAGACATTACTCCAGGCTTTCTGCCAAACCATTCCTGGTAATCTGATGACAAGAGACGAAGTAAAGGAAAGTGCTGCTGCCTGGCTTAGTTAGATATGCATTTGCTAAAAGAGAAGCCAGCACATTTCTTAGGTAAACCATCAAAATTACAATTTAGAAACACACACACACATATACACACACACACTATGCTTTTACAAGTCTAAGAATATACACATTAAAATACAATTCTGTGCTTAAGGGGAGCACAGAAGTAGCAGACACAGCTAGGGTTGACTAGATCCTTTCTTTATCTTGAGTGGTTTTAATATACAACCGCATTTCTTTCAATAGCTGCCATGGAAGGAATTAAATTACTCATATCTGGACAAGATTCAGATTTGCCCTTACATGGTTACATTCTAGAAACTACTCAAAATCTCTCATTGATAAATGAGTGGATTGAGCCACTATTTTCTGTTGTTTATTTAAATGGTATGGGTAAACATGTGTTTTCCTGTACTGCTAAAAGGAAATTCAATGTAATAGTGTTATCAGAAAATAATCAGCGCACGCATTTTTATGGCGGCAAGACTGTTGGAAATGTTTTAAGCTCTTTGGAGGGAGGGATATTCAATCAATGACTGTATTTGCATATACTATTTTGGCCACTGGAGGGCTCTCAGATTTTTTTACTTGAATGCATTAGAACTCTATTTGATATAACTGCAATTTCAGTAAAAGAAATTTAAACATTGGCACTATAAAGTCTATATAGCCTCCCGGCCCATAATTTGGTAGCTATTTTCTAAGTACAAAATGAAAGAAAAATTGGATTTAGTTTACTGTATCCTTTCACTCTTTCACAACAACAACAAAATCACAATAAAAGAGAAATGAACCATGTGCTTTTTTTAAACGATCATGTCATAATCAAGACTCATGTCAAAATTTCATGATCCACAACCTGTGTATTAGAGTAAGACATTCCTGTATTTGATGTTTTAAATGACCTACACCTTGCCAAGTCCCTGTCTTTAAGGAGTGTCCTAGGAAGACAGGTACATATGGTGCCAGTTTCCTCATAGTGTAGGAAATGATAGAGTGTTCAGAGAGGTCCTGAAAGAGGTGACAGCAATATTGGATCTTGATAGTTAAGTGGAAGTTACCTAGATGAAGAAAGATGGGAAAGCATTCAAGATTGAAAAACTAGCATGAGCAAAGACAGGAAACAGGTGCGTAGAGGAGCGTTCAACTGTTTGGTGTTCTAGAGTTTGATGATACAGTGAAAGGAGGTGAGTTTGGATAGCTCAGTGGGTACCCAGATAGGGAAGGCCTTTATGTCAGTCCAAGGTTTGTTTTTTTTTTCTCCATTTTTTAGAGCATTTAGTGCTTCTGAAATCCAAACCCCTTCCCCAAAGGTAGGTAGATAGGTAGGTAGGTAGGTGAATGAATGAATGAATGAATGGCACCTGAGTGGTTGAGTGGCCTATGGCTCAGGTCATGATCCTGAGGTTTTGGGATGAGTCCTGCATTAGGCTCCCTGCAGGGACCCTGCTTCTCCCTCTGCCTATGTCTCTGCCTCTCTGTCTCTCCCGTGAATAAATAAATAAAATATTTTATAAATAAATAAATAAATAAATAAATAAATAAATAGAAAAAATAAAAAGAATAAATACATACTCACGGGAGGATATAGAGCCAGAGTTCAAAATGGTCTGGCATGTATATCAAGTTCTTTGAATTCTTGTGTATTTGTATTTTGCTCCTAAGAAACCTCTGTTTCATTTGGTATCAAAGTCTTTTTCTCCAAATTGAGAAATGCACGATGTCTATTCAATTGTTTCTCATTCTCCCACCACATTAATGTTCTGCCTTAGAGCTTCCTTTGACTACAAATTGTCTTCGTTTGAGAGCACAGCTCTAGGTACTAAGGGTTACAAGAAATTGATCACCCTGGATGATGATTTTAAATATGGCAAGAATGGAGGCAGAGAAGAGAGAGAATATTGCAATAGTCTTCTCATAATAGCTACTTAGATGGAATATTATTTTCACCACTGGGGAGGAGAGGTTTTCCATATTGTTTTTAGATTAATTTGTTACAAGCCAAATATTCTCTAACCTTGTTCCCAAATGGACACTTTAAGCAAAGCTTATATATAAAAAAAGAAAACTCACTTCATCATCTTCTCATAGTTTCAACTCTTCTGAAATATTGCAAATGCCTACTAAAAGAGATGGGA